>NC_142766.1:11166629-11406798 GCF_054948205.1 Urtica dioica subsp. dioica
GCGGGTCAGAGACGTCAAGTACGTCCAACCCAACAGCGAGGAAGGCGGCGAGGCGCCCTCCGGGGCACTCACGCGGGTCAGAGACGTCAAGTACGTCCAACCCAACAGCGAGGAAGGCGGCGAGGCGCCCTCCGGGGCACTCACGCGGGTCAGAGACGTCAAGTACGTCCAACTCAATAGCGAGGAAGGCGGCGAGGCGGCCTCCGGGGCACTCACGCGGGTCAGAGACGAAGTACGTCCAACCCAACAGCGCGGAAAGCGGCGAAGCACCCTTCGGGGCACTCACGCGGGTCAGAGACGTCAAGTACGTCCAACCCAACAGCGCGGAAGGCGGCGAGGCGCCCTCCGGGGCACTCACGCGGGTCAAAGACGTCAAGTACGTCCAACCCACCGACGAGGAATGCGGCGAGGCGTCCTACAGGGCACTCACGCGGGTCAGAGACATCAACGATGTCCGGCCCAACAGCGAGGAAGGCGGTTCGCCGCCCCTGAAGTCAAAAACGTCAAAGCAAGCAAGATATCCAACACAGTATAACATTCAAAGACGAAGATTAAAGACAACTATCGTTCCACCATTTAAACACCACAAAAGAGAGCTCGTACCGTCAAGACTCACAATATATAGAGAGCTCATGTCGTCGAGACCATAATTAAAAAAAGGAGAGACGTTTTGACGAAGTGTCTAAGTCATTCCGGCTCGACTGGACGAGGTGACGAGCTCGACTAGCTGGCGACGAGCTCGACTAGACGACGTGACGAGCTCGATTGGTTGGTGACGAGCTCGACTGGACGAGGAGACGAGCTCGACTAGATGACGTGACGAGCTCGACTAGTTGGTGACGAGTTCGACTAGCTGGTGACGAGCTCGACTAGACGACGTGACGAGTTCGGCTAGCTGGTGACGAGCTCGACTAGACGAGTTGACAAGGTCAAAGTCCCAGCACCATCAATACTCCTACAAAATATTATTTTGGAAAAGATTGCACAGATAATCCATGGACTCTTAAAGATTATACAACCATTAATGCTCTAAGGGAAATTGTTCATTTGTCGAATAAACCCAAAACTGGGACCCGCGAAAGATACAACGGACTAGAAGGACGCTCAACAAGCTGCGCCACCAAAATGAAAAACCAACAAATGATGGTTTTCCCAAAAGCATACAAACACATAAACTACGCAAAAAGAAAGGGACAAGCACGGAATGTCATAAGCGACCGTACGAACAAAGGACATGCAAGCTCCTAAAACGACGAGTCGCTATCGCCACTCAAGTCTACTCGCTCCTCGCCCCAAGGGGGAACCTCATCGTCCTCGCCAGCCTCGGTCACCTCCGGAGGCAAGTTAGAAGGAACATGGGAGAAAGAAATAGGGACACCCGGGTTCTCTGCTATCGTCTTTCCTTTCCCTCGGAAGATCCCGCGCCAGTAAGAAATCGTACGCTCGTACGCCTGATTAGAAATGAGTTGGGGCCGCACCTCCCGAAGTACGACGCACTCCGCCCGAAACGCATTACGCTCCGTCTGAACGGTGGAACGATCGGCACGAACAGCCTGTAGGTTCGAACGAATATGTCGGAGCTCAACGGCCTGATTGCGTTTCTTTCCCGATAAGTCGACTGCCTCATCCCGCAACTTCTTGATCATTGAGGCGCCCTCCTCCCGACCGGCCTTTAGACCATCTTCCCTCGCAAGGCGGAGGGCTTCGGACGGTGGTTCGGCCGTCTTCGCCAAGTCGCAGAAGTTGCGCTTCACAGCAAGGGCAGAGAAGTAGCACTGCAAACATATAAACAAAAATAAGTAAAAAAAGTAAAAAAAACAAAAGAATTTGTATATATAAGTGAATATGTATACCTGCAAGGCATTCTGAGTAAGTGTCTCGACGAGAGCAACGCCAGGCATCCGATCTATTTTGATCACCTCCGACGGAAGAGCCGCTTCGATACAAGCAATGGCCTTAGCAGCCAAAGGGAGTGACCCCCGAAAAGAAGACGACACTGCGGCGGGTGATGCGCGATGAGCTTCCTTATTCTTCTTCGAAATGTTGCCACGAGGAAGAGCAGACGACGTAGCCTTGTCGTCTCTAGGCCTCTTCGAGCTGGCACCCGACACCCTCACGGACAAGGCAGAGGCCTTCCCGGCATGAGAAGACGAGACGGGAAGAGGAGGCGGAGAAGGAAGCCTCGCGTCAATGAAAGATGTCGACCCTATCGACCTACGCCCGCGAACACCGCGATTCCTCTCAGCCACCATACCTAAAGCATACCGACCATTAAAATAAAATAAAAAAAAAGAAATGGAGATAAACGCACCCACAAAGATGGCACAATTAGACAAATACCACCAAAACCACCCCTTGGCAAAGGAGACAATGGAACCGAAGGATCCAGAGACTCTCGAGGTAACTCGTCGATAGCCTCGACAACGAGAGAAGGAAGTAACCAGGGGCGCGGTAGAACGGTCGAAATCTCGTTGGCCGGGCGATAGGGAAACCACCCGACCCTCTCCCAGAGACTTGGGTTTCGATACTGAGACGCGACAAGCTCTGAGTAAGAACGAGAGTCTATAAAAGAAGCAAACTCCTCAGAACGCCCGTAAGGCTTCGGGATTTCGGCGACATCGACAAAACGGAGCGGAATACTGCCAAGACCCGGAGAACGGACATAAAAATAATCATCTACCCAACCCATATCTTTTTTGGAAAACTCCTCGAGGAGAGCCGACCTCCGATGCCGAACAAGACACGACCTCGGCGTCCGGGCATTCGGCCTCACGTGACATGCGGAAAGGAACTCATCAACGGAAAGCTCTTTTCCTTTCTCCTCGAACCAAATGATGTAATAAGCAATTATACCATAATAACTCTTTGCGTTCAATTGGCCAAGAGCCAAGTGAACCCTCTGAAAAAGAGCGAGAATGAAGGGATGAAGCGGAAAACGAAGGCCGTTCCGGAGACTCTCGACATGGACAGCGGTGAAACCCGCAGGAGGCTCGCTAGCAACGTCACCAAGCTCGGGTACAATGATCGAAACATCGCTGGGAATCCGGAACTCCCGAACAAAGTACTCAGCTCTTTCCTTTGTCGTCAGACACGGGACGTCAAGACCGGAGAATTTACCGGGCGCCAGCCTCGGACCGATGAGTCTCTTCCGTTTGGGCGGCTCTCTCCCGCCCGAGCCACTTCCACGCAACACGACGGTGCTTCCAAGGACCTCGCCGACACCCGAGGCTAAAATTCCCACACCGCCCGAAGCTTCCAGCTCAACACCCGGCGAACTCTTTTCTCCACCAATCGCTTCCGCCGAGACGATCTGTTCTCCATCGACGGTCCCCGCCATGCGCGTCCCGCATGACGGCCTCGACGAATTCCAATCTCCACCACTTGCTGTTGCCGAACCCTTGGGCGAGGACTTCCCGCTCGATTTGTCTCCGCCGGTCGCTACTTCGACGCTCGACTCCAGCGCGCTGACGACGGTTTCCACGCCTTGCAGGGCCGGCGGTGTGACTTCGAGCTCGCTGACGCCCATCTCCACGGCCATCCCGGACAAAGAGGAAAGAAGAGCATCGTCAAAGTAATCTCCATAGTCAATTTCCGGGTGTGAGGGTGAAAAGGCCATGTTGCTGCCTTCCAAAAAGCTAGATATGTCCTCCAAACCGAATTCTTGAGGAGACAATGCCCAACTTCCCAGCTCGTCATATGGGACACGTAAAGAAGGGGACAGTGGTGATTCCCCACCATTTGTGAGCTGGTTGGTGTTGCTCATATTAATGGAGAAAAGAAGACTAAGAGTAAAAAGAAAAGAAAGATTATATAAATAAAACAAAGAGAACGCAAAACGCGACGAAGAATGAAGAATGAGGATGAGTAAAGAATCTACCTCTTTCTTCTCGGATGACTGGAGATTCGAGTGTCCAAAATGGCGAAAGAAGCTTATCACGGTACCTGGCGGCAAGAAGAAGAAAAAAAAGGGGAGGAGGACAAGGAGACGAAGTGAATATTTAAAACCCAAGACAAAGAAGATGTAACTTGGAAGAATAAAACGAAGAAGAAAAAACCGAGTAGAAATAGGGATGTATTTTGTCAATCACGGAAAAAAAAGGGAAGCCCATTCTTGTACCTGACAAACACAAAACCATACGGCAAAAATATAATGATGGGAATTTATGGAAGTGTGTTACAGCGGGAAATAGCCAATATATGTATAAGCTATACCTTCACAAAATAGCATAAGGCCGTCAGCGTATGGATAAGGAATCGGAAAGTCAAAAGGGTCAGTAGCTTTATCACTGTGCCTGACACCATATCTTAAGGGAGTTAGTAGCCTGGCAGGGAAAAATATCTATATACATATACATGTATATAGAATATAATAAATAAAATGAAGCTCACGGATCCAGGTTCAACGAAATACTCGAGCGGAGAAAATAATTTCACAGGCGACAAGTCCTCCAAAAAACTGGGGGGTTAATTAATGTAACGACGACCTCCAGGCGAGCTCGACCTCCAGGCGAGCTAGACCTCCAGGAAGGATCGACCTCCAGGCGAGCTCGACCTCCTGACAGGCTCGATCACCAGGCCGGGAGACAGAGCGAGAAGCCTGCGCCGAGCTGGAGAAACTCGCGCGGCTGTGCCGAGCTGGAGAGTCCGACGCACCGACGTAGTTGAGGAAAGGAACTCTCGGTCGAGCGCGATCTTCATGCGCCCGCCGCGCGCGTCAGAGATCTCGCCATGTGCGACCAAGATTTGAAAGTGCTGCTCCTCGTCGTGGCCTAGGTGACGACCCCCGACGCATAGCCACGAGCAGCTCATACGAAGAAAAAGAAATGAAAGGGAGGAATGCCAATCTCTCGAATCAACAATTTGGTGGTGAAACCCGGAGCGCTCACCATCGACATACTCAGGCTAGGGAACCAAAGACGATAGGGATAACGTCCGGACAGGCAACGATCCACCCCGAAGGCACGAAGTTTCTTGAACGACTAAGTCCTACAAAAAAACTGGGGGGTTAATGTTGTGTGGGATTTCTGCCCATCCAAAAAACATCAAGGCCTAACTCAACCAAGGGTACATGGCGACCCCGGCCCAAAGAGTAGAGCCCGGGATTAAGACAAGTCGAGCACACCACTCAGGGGACCTCGACCTCTAGGCGAGCTCGACCTCCAGGCGAGCTCGACCTCAGCCTCATGAGCTCGACCTCGGCCTCGTGAGCTCGGCCTCGGCCTCAGCTCGACCTCGGCCTCGGCCTCAGCTCGACCTCGGCCTCATGAGCTCGACCTCGGCCTCAGCTCGACCTCGGCCTCATCTCGACCCTGGCCTCAGCTCGACCTCGGCCTCATCTCGACCCCGGCCTCAGCTCGACCTCGGCCTCATCTCGACCCCGGCCCCAGCTCGACCTCGGCCTCATCTCGACCTCGGCCCCATGAGTTCGGCCTCGGCCTCAGCTCGACCTCGGCCTCATGAGTTCGGCCTCGGCCTCAGCTCGACCTCAGCCTCAAGAGCTCGACCTCGGCCTCATCTCGACCTCGGCACCATGAGTTCGGCCTCGGCCTCAGCTCGACCTTGGCCTCATCTCGACCTCGCCCTCAGCTCGACCTCGGCCTCGTGAGCTCGACCTCGGCCTCAGCTCGACCTCGGCCTCGTGAGCTCGACCACGGCCTCATCTCGACCCCAGCCTCAGCTCGACCTCGGCCTCATCTCGATCCCGGCCTCAGCTCGACCTCGGCCTCATCTCGACCTCGGCCCCATGAGTTCGGCCTCGGCCTCAGCTCGAACTCGGCCTCATGAGTTCGGCCTCGGCCTCAGCTCAACCTCAGCCTCGTGAGTTCGACCTCGGCCTCATGAGTTCGGCCTCGGCCTCAGCTCGACCTCGGCCTCGTGAGCTCGACCTCGGCCTCATGAGTTCGGCCTCGGCCTCAGCTCGACCTCGGCCTCATGAGCTCGACCTCGGCCTCAGCTCGACCTCGGCCTCATCTCGACCTCGGCCCCATGAGTTCGGCCTCGGCCTCAGCTCGACCTCGGCCTCATGAGTTCGGCCTCGGCCTCAGCTCGACCTCCGCCTCAAGAGCTCGACCTCGGCCTCAGCTCGACCTCGGCCTCATCTCGACTTCGGCCTCATGAGTTCGGCCTCGGCCTCAGCTCGACCTCGGCCTCATGAGTTCGGCCTCGGCCTCAGCTCGACCTCGGCCTCAAGAGCTCGACCTCGGCCTCACCTCGACCTCGGCCTCATCTCGACCTCGGCCTCAGCTCGACCTCGGCCTCATGAGTTCGGCCTCGGCCTCGGCTCGACCTCGGCCTCATGAGCTCGACCTCGGCATCATCTCGACCTCGGCCTCATCTCGACCTCGGCCTCGTGAGCTCGACCTCGGCTTCAGCTCGACCTCGGCCTCACAAGTTCGGCCTCGGCCTCAGCTCGACCTCGGCCTCAGCTCGACCTCGGCCTCATGAGTTCGACCTCGGCCTCATCTTGACCTCGGCCTCGTGAGCTCGACTTCGGCCTCAGCTCGACCTCGGCCTCATGAGTTCGACCTCGGCCTCAGCTCGACCTCGGGCCCATGAGTTCGACCTCGACCTCAGCTCGACCTCGGCCTCATGAGTTCGGCCTCGGCCTCAGCTCGATCTCGGCCTCAAGAGCTCGACCTCGGCCTTAGCTCGTCCTCGGCCTCATCTCGAACTCGGCCCCATGAGTTCGGCCTCGACCTCGGCCTCAGCTCGACCTCGGCCTCAGCTCGACCTCGGCCTCATCTCGACCTCGGCCTCAGCTCGACCTCAGCCTCATGAGTTCGGCCTCGGCCTCAGCTCGACCTCGGCCCCATGAGTTCGGCCTCGGCCTCAGCTCGACCTCGGCCTCGTGAGCTCGACCTCGGCCTCAGCTCGACCTCCAGGCGGGGTCGACCTCCAGACGAACTCGACCTCCAGACAGACTCGACCTCCAGGAGGAAGTCCAACCGAAAAATTGTAAAGGCAATCCCAGCCCTGGTAAAACTAACAAAACCTGAGGATCCTTCCGGTAAAGCTCACAAATCCAGAGGATCCCTCCGGTAAAGCTCTCAAAACCTGAGGATCCTTCCGGTAAAGCTCACAAAACCTGAGGATCCTTTCCGGTACAGCTCACAACACCAGAGGATCCCTCCGGTAATGCTCACAAAACCGGAGGATCCCTCCGACCAAGTTTCCATAACTTTTCACATTCAAAATCCTATAAATACCTCCATTTTTCCCATTTGGAGGTAAGGTTGGCTCACACTTACAAAAACCTCTGCTTTTCTCTCTAGAACTCAAAGCATGACACCTAGACTAATGTTGAGCGTTGGAGTGCCCGCCGGAGGAAACCCCTCCGCGGTCCTTTAGTTCGCTTTTCTCTCTTTTCTCAGGTGACGAGTCGTCGGAAACCCTTTTCCGGTACGGCGGAGGTACGGGTGTTGGGACAACTTCTCCGTTCGACCACCGCGCGGTCATAGGGTCCGGCCCTAGACCGAACCGCGGACCGGTTCTCGTGTTGATCCATTTTCAGGCATTAACAAATATTATTATGAATTTTAATTATAATTTTTTTATTATAATTATAATAATTTTAATTTATAAGTTTGGCGGAAGTGCAACACCCGCCAAACTTAATGGCGGGAAATACAAATTATCGCCATAAAAATTGGTGGGAACAGAATCGGATGTGACAGGTCGCACCCGAAACCCTAACCCCCGCCAATTTCGAGTCACGAGGGTGACCTAGAATTATGGTATCGGGTGCAACAAGTCGCATCCGAAAGATGCAACACTTTCGGGTGTGACAGGTATGTCGCACCCGAATAAGTATCGGGTGCGACTTTTTGGGCATCAGGTGCGACAAAAGTTGCATCCAATGCCCATTATTGTTCTAGTGATCCATTGGAGATAACCAAAGGAGAGAGGAATTTGCGAATTCCTATATCTTTGGTTGATTGATTATAATGGATTGCTTTTGCTTGGACGTATCCGTCCCCTGAGTAGGTTGTTTATACTAAACATGGTCATCAATTATCTTGTTTTCTTTATTGTTTTCTGTTTGATTGTTTGCTTGTTTATCACTTTGATTATTTTGCTTAAAACAATCAGTCGTTCAATAACTTGATCAATCTAAATCTTGAACAACCATCTTAACCACGTTAAGTAATTTCACAACATTTCAAGTCACATAGTCCATGAAATTTTTTCCAGTTATAAATCTTTCTTACAGTATAGAAAGATGAGATGAAGTTGTAAGAACTTATTAAACATACTAAAGATGTTCTAGCAACATGAACACGTTAAAGCGGAAGCGAAAAGGATCGGTTTACCTCCGGCCATTGTTGTGTTTTTCCGGCGAGCTCGGTACTCCGATTCCGGCGAGTTGTTTTGAAGATCTTCTAAACTCTCGCTCTCACCCTTAGATGGCGTTGGTATTCTGAATGTGTGAGTGAGTTTAGGGACCCCAAAATGTTTTATTTATAGCCTCATTGCCATCAATGAGAAAAATCACAATCCCACTATTGTGGGCAATTACTTAATTCTTGGGCATTTATTTGAGCTCGAATTTGGCCATTAATTACTTGATCAATCTTAACATATATGGACCACAATAAGGAAAAGAATATTTCCTCATTAATGAATATTTTATAGAAATATTCTTACATTCTCCCAGTTGGTCCATATAGCTCAAAATTTACAAGGAACAAAATATATGAATCATGGCGATAGGTTTTCTATGAGCGAGTATTATCTTCCATGTATTACTATATATTCAGTCTCTCAACTTAATAGCCCTCTTATTCTTTAGTGAATAAACCATATGTTTATTCCAGGTCCACTTAAACGATATTTGTCGATGAGTTAAAAATGAATGTGCACAACTATATGAGAAATTATCTAATTGAATTAGAGTTTATGCAAAACAAATGTACCTTGTATTCAAGGATTACATCATGGAATCAGGTCCCGTGTTTTTTTGAATGATCCTTGAATTTCTTTAGTGGCATGCCTTTAGTCGAGGATCGGTAATCATTAACTCAGTGCTAATGTGTTAGATGTCCACTTTATCATCTTTAACACGTTCTCTAATGACTAGATACTTAATGTCGATGTGTTTGCTTCGACTTCACTTTTACTAGTCATAAAACAACAGCTGAATTGTCAACGTACAACTTTAGTGGCCTAGAAATAGAGTCGACAACTCTAAGCCCAGATATTAAACTCTTCAACCAAACACCATGTGATGTAGCTTAAAAACAAGATACGAACTCAGCTTCCATCGTGGATGTAGCAGTCAATGTCTGCTTAGTGCTTCTCCATGACACGGCTCCACCGACTAGCATAAAAAACATATCCCGAAGTGGATTTTCTTGAATCAATGCAGCCAGCGTAGTCAGCGTCAGAGTAGCCAACCACTTACAATTCATCAGTCCGTCTGAACATAAGCATATAATCCTTTGTTCCTTGAAGGTATCTCATAACCTTCTTTGCAGCTTTCCAATGGTCAAGACCTGAGTTACTCTGATATCTACCCAATACTCCAACAACATATGCAATGTCAGGTCTGGTACAAACCTGAGCATACATAAGGCTTCCTACAACGGAATCGTATGGAATATTCTTCATTTGTTCCCTCTCAAGGTCATTTTTCGGACATTGGTCCAAACTGAATTTATCACCCTTCACAATGGGTGCTACACTTGGTGAACAATCTTTCATCTGAAATCTCTCAAGAACTTTATTGATATAGGTATCTTGAGACAAACCCAAAATGCCTCGTGATCTTTTCCTATGGATCTTAATGCCAATAACATAAGATGCATCAAATTCAAATTTGTTAGTTGTTCTATTATATCAATCAGGATAACTCGTGTATCAAAATTATCTGAATACTCTGTGGTTTTCTTAATTCGTCACGTTTCAAGGCTGTGTGCTCTGGTAATTTTGGTTCATACTAATTTATTTTGTATGCGATCTGTTTCAAGGCTACGTGTTCTGGTTTATTTTGGAATATAATCACCATTTTTTTTCCTTGTTTCTCTGTTTCGGAAGAAGAAGAATCGTGTGTTTCTTTTATAAAACAATATTATTACTAAGCAAGCCACTTGAAACGCGTGGATTTATTTAAGCCAACGCTTTTATTTAAATAGTTATCAGGTTGATTAATAGGATCCTATGTTCTCTCTCATATTTCTCTCATCTTTATAATCATTCTCTCTCTCTCTAAAAAATTGCTCTCTCTCTCTCCAAAATCCCTCTTTCTCTTTCTGATACAGTAATAGAAAACGAATTCAGAATTTCCCGAATCAATAGAAATTTTATGTGGATTGCTTGTTGTAGGACTCACACACAAAGATCGGGGCTATGCTTAGGGGTTGAATATCGGCGCGATGAACATCAACAACAATTATGAATTTTTTCTTCTAAATCGCGTTAAGTTAATACTGTTAATTAACGCTAACAATGCCCTGCTTTTGTGTGGTTTCAGGTTTTTAGCTTCTGAATCGTCGCTAAATTACTATTAATTAACGTTAATATGTCTTGTTTGAGTTTGGTTTCAGACTTTTAACTGCTGATCTGTAGTTAATTTGTGTTACTTATCATTAATAATTAATTGCGATTTTAAGTATTGTATTTTTTCGCAATTTTATTTTTTTTAAAAATATTTAATTGTGTTTATTTGGAGGTAACTAATTCCTTAGTTTTTGGGTTTGTAATTACTTTTTTTTTTAGTTTTTAAAATAAACACTTAATACCATTTAAGTAAAAAAAGTTAACATTTGTTGGCTATTTATTTTAAACTTTCAAAAGGTTGGCTGTATTGAAATTACAACATTTCAATGGTTAGTTAGTTATAGTGCCCTTTTTAAAAATTGATTGTTTATAACTTAAGAAGTCATATATTTAATGACCTTGTTCTTTCTGTTTGTTTTCTAAATCTTTAAGTGTAAATGTGGATTAGGGTCCACTTTTTTTGCTGCTTTAATTTTATATTCTTGAAGACGTTAAATGTGGTATGGACTAATTCTAAAGAAAAATAATTAATAAAGGGTATTTTGGATATTTAAATAGTGTTCACTTACTTTGCAAACTTTACAGAGCGCTTGCTATATTTATTAAACCTAAGTTTATATGTGGTAATTAAATTAGCTCGGAGCCCTTTTTAAAACATGTACATCATATGATTTTCATTAGGTTGATCTAGTTTAATTTTTTATTTATTATTTTTTTAAGGACACTGGGTTGGTTTTAGACAAAGGAAATTGTTTGATTAATTGTAGAGGGTTAGTTATACATTGACATTGATGAAGTTTAATCATTTAATTAATTAATAAGGTTTATACATACATATATATATATATATATATATATATATACACACACACACACACATGAGAGTCAATATTAATGAAAATTCTATAAATTGAAGATTATTGACAATGTAATCTATTTTAAAGTATATTTTTGTCATTTTAATTAAGCAGGAAGTAACAAACTTGATATTTTTAAAATTAAAAGTTAAACTCGGCATTTCACTAAAACACAAGATATATATGTCATTTCTCCTATATACTATCCTATATACTATCCTAGCGTATAAAATTCAAATGGTAATTGATTCTTCCTTTTGAAATTCATTAATTTACAAAGTCAAGATCGCGAACGCAAGAAACTTCCAAGGGGGACATATTACGAACCCTACATAGAAACAAATGGAAATTAATTGTTTTTTTTATAAAATTTTGAACTACTATATTTTTTCAATTTCTTTTTTTTAGATAGAATTACATAATTCGTTGCAATAAAAAAAACCTTCACAATGCATATACCCTGGAACCGATTCTTGATATTAAATCTCGAATCAGTTTACTAGATGAATATAAGTGCGGGTATCAATCTTCATATATAAAAGAAATGAACCATAAGCTGTGAAGTTTTAGATAATATTAGAAGTTTGGTCACGTGTCGAACGCGCAGATGTTTTCAGCAATGCGTGGTCAAATGTACATAAATCAGTGGATGATCATAAAGGATAATGATCAATGGATATTAAGCCATTATAATTTAATATTATGTATAAATAACCTGGTAATCACTTTAACAACGCTATTTATTTTATGCCGGAAGTCATAGTCGCCATATTTTGTAATCTTTAATCTAAAGAGTATATTGAATAAAAAAAATACCCTAAAGCATACATACCACATAAACAAATCATTCAATACTACTTTACTAAATAAAATAAAAAATCTCATTCGAACACAAAATTTTTAGTTTTTTAATTAGGCTAAAAAATAATTTGGGATTTCACAGAGCAGTTCTTAGCATCCGAGGAGATTGGAGTCACAGCTATTATGATATACATAAGGTATGTAAAAAAATTATTTATTTTAATTACGGAAAATCGTATATAACTTCATTGATTAGGGACTTGTACGCGAATATTCATCGACGAGCCGAATATCAATTTGTGAACCCGGTGGAAGTTGCAATCGATGTTAGACCTAAGAGCTTCGATGATCGAGTGAATCATATTACATCTCAGTTGGATGTTTTGGAACACAAATGTTGCTTATGCCGTGGAACTATTGATAAGTTCGTTAATGAGTTATTATATTTGTTTTTTGTTTTTTGTTTCAAATAGTTTATAAGTTAGAATTTTGTTTATTTAGTAGGCATTGGATACTTTTGGTCATGGACGGAGATGGTAATGTGTATCATTTTGATTCTCTTCATCATGCTATTCCGAGTGATCTAAAATCGGTCCTCTCAACGTAAGTAGTAACTTTTTTTTTTTTATCGTATATGACATTATACAACTACAATTATATTGTGCATTTAGACTTATTAAACTTATCTTATTTAGAGCGTACGGAAGATATTTTAACGTGCCATTGAAGGTCACTTGGCATAAGGAAAAGGTACTATAAAACATACATAATTTTAATATAAATATGTTCATAAAAATGATGTATTTTATCATAGGGCCCGAAACAACCTTCAAGTACGGAGTGCGGATATTTTGTCCTACTCATGATGAGAGATTTTTTAGAGGGAGATCATTCCGTCATACCCTCGAACATGTAAGTATCTAATTAATAGAGTTTCTTAGTATGTTATGTATGTTTATTAATATGTTTATTTATTTTGATTTCAGTTACGATCGTTGCCAACTTACAGTGATGCCGAGATGGACGAACTTTGACAAGATTATGCTAGAATTATTGTGGATGGTCATGTTGATGTCAATATATTAAAAAATATATATGCGTTAAGATACAAAAAGGGGAAACTGATTGTAAAATCTGCGTTAATACTGTTATTTTTTTATGTTAAAAAACTTGATTACGAAATTTAGCATGAAAAATTTGAACTGTTTTTATCTGTTTTTCCGGTTGGTTTTGAGCATTTTTTCATCTGTTTTGTTGCAGGAAAATTATAGTGGAAAACGTATATTTTAAATATTTTTTTAAAAAATGACTTGCGTCGCTCACTAAACAAGCGACGACAGTCTCTCGCACACTGGCATCGTTCAAAAATTAAGCGACACCAGTCTTCTGGAGTCGCTTAATTTTTGAGCGAGTCAATCCAGAGTCGTTTTTTTTTTTTTTTTTTTTTTTTTCTGAGCGACTCCAGACTGGAGTCGCTTTTTATTTGAGCGACTCCAGGTTATAAAGCGACGCCTACAAAAAGAACGACGCCCAATTAAAACAACCCGCCAATCTGACGTGGCGCTTACGTGGAGTGTCGCTCGGTCATAAGCGACGCCCAAAGGTTTGGGCGTCACTAACATACGTGTCGCTCAAAAAGCGACGCCCAAAATATAACGCGTCCCTTTTTGAGCGACTCTAAAGGGGTATTTTTTAGTAGTGTTTAAAAGGCGAAAAAGAGTTATAACTTTATACGACAAAGAAAATATTTATGATTTTCTTGTTTTCACCAACCATTCACATAAATTAGAAATCGTTGTCAAAGCTTTGAAATCTGAAAGTTACCGAACTACATAAAATGTTGAATTTCCATTTGAAATAATGTCATCTCATATTCTGCAAAGTCATTTGAGTAAAACTTATGTACTAGTTTGCATATATCATCACCCCTGAGCGATTCACGCATTTCTGTAGGATCTTAAGATGAGCTAAGCACAATCAATTCCATTGTGTTTTCATTGAATCTGTTGATCAATTCTTGCAATTGAGTGTTTATGACTGTATAAAAAATATCATCTCTATAATAACAATCCTCTGTCATTGCATCTTGGCAACGAGCCATACCTCTCCTCCTAGCATGCGGATCATTGAAATCAGGCACTTCTATATTCACACTTCCAAAAAAGATCTCACCTTTTCAACTAAATTAATCGATCCATCATCTCTAAACTTCTGAAGGAGTAACTTAACAATGAAATAAGACACGTGACATTTAAAATATCTTGCGATTGAAGTTGCAAAGCATTACAAAGTATGCTAGTAATATCTAGAATTTTTCTCATCAAATGCATAATGAAGACAAAGTAAAAAGAAGTCATTGTTTCATAAGATGAATTTGCTTCACCCGTTGGCTATGAGTAGTTCCATCAGCAATGATGTTCAATAAAACTCTCAAGTCTAAATGGTCAAGAGAGAGAAATCAATTCCGGTGATTCTGTCACCGTCGTCGCTCTCGTCATGGATTGAAGTAGGCTTTCTCACTCTCTAATGATATGTGAAAATCACATAGTTCTAAGATCTTGGCTATTTAAAATTGTCTATTATGTTTACATGTGGTATCAGAGTCTTGATCGCGAACTTTTGATTTTCCGATTAAGAGCGAGAATAGTTTAATTATATCCGCTGCAATTTTATTATTATTGTTAGTCGATGTCTTTGTTTAGACATTGTTTGTGAGAGATCACCTTCAACGTGGCTGTGTGAATATCAGATTGCTGATGTTTTTAAATACGAAACCACTTACCTCTCCAGCTTTACTCCGTCTCATATCCAAGATGAATTTAAGGAGTATCCACAAATCATCTTAAAGTGGGTGTTTTTGGAGAAATAGTCAAGGCTGGTTTCATGTCGTTTTTCTCGGTTCTATGGCTTATGTGTAAACTACGTGTCGTTTTGATATCGTGGTCGTTATTGCAAGTCTAAAGACTGTAGTGTTTAAAAAGATTTCTTTCCTCTCTCTCTCTCTCTCTCTCTCTCTCTCTCATCTTTTCGATCGCGATTTTCTTTCTTCATCTTCTTCAGTTCTCAGTTTCAATATTATTCACTCTCAGAGGTAAAAATACAAATTTGTCTATTAAATTTTAATGATGATTACATTTATGACATCAAGAAAATTAAACATATATATATATATATATATATATATATATATATATATATTAAGAATTAGAGTGTTGTAACTAGATTTTTATTGTTTAGTGTGTGTTTTTAAATTCCCTACTTATTTCTAAATTTCCCATGACAACGTTGGGGAATAGTGCTTGTGTGTGTGTGTATATATATACACACATGTGGGTCGATTATATTTAAGTTACTTTTATATATTAATCATTACACACTATAAGAGGGAGAAAAAGGCCGACACACACGTAGTTTTAAAAACAATCAATTGAGTAATTTAGCCATCAAAAATTTGAAGATTTACTAAATAATCAATATTTTTATAAATTTTAAGTAAATAAGAATTATGGTGATGTGATATAGTATGGATGTTGTTAGCATACTACTTATGTCTTTGAAGTCTAATAGTTATTTATAATTATTAACGAATATTTCTAAATATTAATTTTTTTGAGTTTTGTTAATAAAATTTCGTGATTATTTATTTAAAATTTACCAAAAATTAGTTATATAAAAACTTAAATTTTATATGATTATATATATATATATCTAGAGAACCTTAAAATTATAAATAAATAAATAAAAAAAGCTGGTTTGAAAAATTCACCACGGTTTCATTGGGTTTGATCTTAAACAAATCACAATTTGTTTGATTATTTTTATTCAGTTCGTTATACCTCGATTGAGACTTTTATATAGTTCAATCATTTTAATTCATATTCTAAGTTTTATTTTACGGCAGGTCCGTGGCAATCACAAGTCATGCGGTACACGTCATTTTGTTGATATCAACTCATTGAATTTCACATCCAAATAAAATAGTATTTCTAGAACGTAACATATTCTGAAGATATCCTGAACATATATATGACCTTGATTTGATTCTTAATTAAAATGAATTCTCAAATCAGTTTACTGTGTCTAGATTAATTGTGCCAATGATCATATAAGAAAAGGAAACCATAAGCTGCTTATGTTTGGATTAATATAATAATAATATTTGAAATACAAATTACAATCATGTATCAAACAGGCAGATGTCGTAGTATGCTCTTATTATCAATTGGTTTTTTTTTTTTTTTTTTTTTTTTTTTTTTTTTTTTAAAATAGAGCTCTATGTTTCGCTAACAGTTGTGTTTAACTTAGCTTATTAAGTCTGCTTTTTAATTTTTTTTAAAAGCCCAACAATTTTAAAGTATTTGATAAAAATAGTTTTTAATAAAAATTGAAAAGTGCTTTTGCAAAATATAGAAGAAAATTAAAAAGCTAAATTTTCCAAAAAAAATATTTTTTCAAAAGCCGAATCTAAAAATGTTTTTTTTTTTTTTTTTTTTTTTTTTTACAGCTATGCTGTAATAACTGCTTATATATGTATAAAATTTGTTAAGAGGTGCTAATTATGATGTAATATGTATATATAGCTTTGTAATTATTTTAATCATGAGACAATTAGTCCAATAATCCAATAGTCCGCGTTCTTTTTAAAAAAAAATCCAAAACTTCATTTTATAAAAAAATAGTACACAAAGCCAAAATTAATTAAATTAACTATCTAATTAATTTAGTTAATTTTGACTAGTTGCAACAAATATCTTATTAATATCTCATTATTGTTGCAGGTATATGCATATTAGAATTTACGTAAGAGTTATTTGGTGAGATACTTATCTTTTCATCTAATTGATTATTATTATTATTATTATTATTATTATTATTATATATATATATATATATATACACACACACACACAGCTGGCACGATGTGTGCACAACTCAAGATTTATAAATTGCGTGGCCGTGCAAAGCAATATGGAGAATATTTATCTGGAATAGTGTTAAAAAATAAAAAAGAGCAGTACAAATGGTGGAGGAAGGGGGAGACTTGAGTACCCCTACGACTAAATTTAATAATAATACTAATATAGCATATTTAGCAATGTTGCTCGAATTGCTAGTCTTTGAGGGTTCGATATCCGATCTTTTGACTATATTACTTTTGTGATACGTACGCTTGTCTGTATAATTTATTCGCAACACTCAACCATAAAATAACATTCTTATTGTCAATTATAAAATAGATTCAGAATACTTTACATATATATTAGAGAAAATAACACATATATTTTGTGTTATAGTGAAATGTCAAGTTTAACTTTTGGTTTTCAAAAATTTCGATTTTGTACCATCTGTTTAATTAAAATGATAAAATTATACCCTAAAATAGATAATAATGTCACGAATATTTCTTTTATTGAATTTTCATTAATGTTGATTCTGATATAAAAACCCGAACTAAACTCCAAACTAGTACCCTAACCCTCGAGTTCCAAATTTTAAAATGAAATTAGCCCTCAATAAAAATAGGCGAATAAAACTCACACCTTCTAAGAAATGGTTTCCTTCCGTGTTTGAATTGCAACTCTAGGTCCTGAATTTCCTATTCGACCAGTGATTTTGATGAATATCGATCGATTGTCAATTTTTGACCCTTTCCTTTATCAGTACTCTCCATAGTTCATAGATTGTTGTTTGATATTCGTTTTTATATAAATGATATATATATATATATATATATATATATATATATATATATATATATAGTGCCATTGGTAAAATAGGGTTTATATATACATTAGAATCAACATCAATGAAAAGTCAATAAAAAAAATATTATTGACACTGTATATTTTGTGATACAATTTCGTCATTTAAATAAAACAAAATGTAATGCTAGTTGGGGCACGATGTGTTCACAACTAAACAACCATAGATAATGGTCGTGCAAAGCAATATGTTGGATCTGTAGTTGAAAAAACATAGTATAGAAAGAGTAGTAGTATAAATGGTGGAGGAAGGGGGAGAGTTGAGTACACCTACAACGAAATCTAATAGTAATACTAATATAGCATATTAAAAAAATGGTGAGATACGGTGGTGTAGTGTTGGTGATTCTGATGATTGGCGTGGCAATGACCAGCCTTCCTGAGGTGTCAGCGGGTTCGCCAAAGATACGAGAAGGGTTTTACGATGGAAAATGTGTGCGGCGCGTCCATGGTTTCTTCGGTTTCTTTAGCCGAAAACGCATTATTGATGTGGAGGCAGTTGTATCGGGCATCGTAAGGAGGAGATACAACTCCGACCCAACCATCGTGCCGGCGCTCATCCGCATGCAGTTCCATGACTGCTTTGTCAACGTGAGAACCAATTAATCAATAAATATCTTATTATGATCATATGTCTATAATGTTTATCTGTGAGACTACTAAATAATTCATACTGAATTAGGGTTGCGATGCCTCAATATTGCTGGAGGTAGAGAACAGTGAGAAGACTGCACCACCGAATCTAAGTGTGAGGGGTTTCGATCTGATAGACGAGATAAAGGAGGTGTTGGAGGGCATTTGCCCCGGGGTCGTCTCATGCGCTGACATCATTGCCATGGCCACCAGAGACACCGTCTTCTTTGGTGCTCGTCGGGTACATTACAAATTCATGAAATCCTATAGGAAAAGATTCAGATACATCATTTGATTACATTGTTTCAAATTAGTGGTTAAATGTTTATATAGTAGTGAATTTTATTAAGAAAAATAGCAAGAATTGATTTAACTAACTATATCCAAAAGTTTTTTGAACGGTGATGATGTTTTTAATTTGAGGCACCAAATAGTCATCTAATCAGTCTATACGAACAATTAATTAATTGTGGTGGTGTATATGTAGAAACAAGAATTTTGGTACAACGTGCAAACGGGGCGAAGAGACGGCATGTCCTCTGTGGCAAACAACACCAGGGATTTGCCTCCTCCGTCCGTGTCCGTCTCCGACTCCCTCAAAATGTTTGCCAAAAAGAACCTCAACGCGGCCGACCTTGTCTATCTCCTCGGAGGTGGCCACAGCGTGGGCATAACTCACTGTCGCTTCATCCAAGACCGCCTCTCCAATGCCACTGCCACGCCCCAGATGAACCCGGATCTGCGAAACCGTCTCTCAGCCTACTGCGACAACCCCACCAACGAAATCAACCTTGACCAGGGCACTCCCAACACCGTCGACAAATCACTCTACACTCAAGTCTTGCGTCTCAAAAACGGTATTTTCAAAGTCGACCAGGAGATGGCGACCCACCCTCAGACAAAGCGCACAGTGCAAGCCATAGTCAACGGCCCAGACTACATCTTTGGTATCAACTTTGGGAGGGCCATGAGGAAGATGCAAGCCATCGGAGTGCTCACCGGCTCCAACGGTCAGATTCGTGCAACCTGCAAAGCCATCAACTAATTACCAATTCATTACCTTTCCTTGTATTTTATTAATGTTCTTTTATAACTCATCAATATTTCTAATTCATTATTGCACCATTTTGAGTGGTTTGCATGGTTGTTTTTTTTCTCAAGGGAATTTCCGAAGTAATAAACAATCTAAATAAGTTCGCGTTCCACTTCTGTAAGAATATTTCTATAAAATATTCATTAATGAGGAAATATTCTTTTCCTTATTGTGGTCCATATATATTAAGATTGACCAAGTAATTAATGGCCAAATTCGAGCTCAAGTAAATGCCCAAGAATCAAGTAATTGCCCACAATAGTGGGATTGTGATTTTTCTCATTGATGGCAATGAGGCTATAAATAAAACGTTTTGGGGTCTCTAAACTCACTCACACATTCAGCATACCAACGCCATCTAAGGGTGAGAGCGAGAGTTTAGAAGATCCTCAAAACAACTCGCTGGAATCGGAGTCCCGAGTTCGCCGAAAAAACACAACAATGGCCGGAGAATACCAACGCCATCTAAAGGTGAGAGCGTGAGTTTAGAAGATCCTCAAAACAACTCGCCGGAATCGGAGTCCCGAGCTCGCCGGAAAAACACAACAATGGCCGGAGGTAAACCGATCATTTTCTCTTCCGCTTTAACGTGTTCATATTGCTAGAACACCTTTAGTATGTGTAATAAGTTCTTACATTTGGTATCAGAGCCCCACACAACCTCTACCTTGTTTTTGAAAATTTCCATATTCTTGTGTGTCTATGTTTTGCATTTTTTTTTACGTCAAAATGTTAATATTATTATGGAAATCTTTTGAAAAAAAATTTTGTGATTCTTTTGGTATTTGAATCGCTTAATTTGGTGCTAAAACGAGAGAGAACGAGCCGGGTTATAATATGGGTCTTCACCGGGTCGTTTTGACCCGTCTGGAGGTTGAAGATGACCAAAAACGACATGTAGTTTATATCTGACGTTGTTTGCGTCGTTTTTTGTGTCATGTCGTTTTCAGATAAATGGTTTGGCTGCTATTGATTTAATGATTGATGTCCAATAATGTTGTAGTCTAGCCGATTAGTTTCCTTGGCTTTTATTATTGGGCTTGTTTTATTCAATTCCTTGTAATATATATATATATATATATACATATATATATATATATATATATATATATATTGTTTGTTTCCGGCACACTTGAATTGTTTTAATGGTTCACGTAATTAATATGCAATACAGTAAAGTGCATATTTATGAAGTTTATGTTTTATGGACATATCATATGGAAAATGAATAAAATTATGCATATGATTAATTTTATTTGCATTATTTAGTACTGATATGCAAATATTCATTTTAAATTATATTGTATTGCTATGTCATTTATTTAGAAATTATATGCTTCATAATTTTATTATTATTATTTGAAACATGCATATAATATTTAGCAATTTAATGACTAGCACAATATTATTTAATTTAGTTATATTATTTTGTGATTAATATGATCTTTATTAATTAGAGAGTAGCCGCAGCATCTTTAATTAATATAGGTTGTATATTTAAAATTAAAATTGCATTAAAATAATAATTGTGGTTAATCATATGCTATATTATGAAATCTACCCACATGAATTTTGTAATATTTGCGTGATTAATTAGGATAAAATATCAAATTATAGTTCCTAATTAACCCACAGGTATTAGGAAAAGGAACATGGTTTGATAGTTTTATCATAATTGTGTGAATCTAACTGAATTAGAACTTTAGCCCACATGCAAGTTTAATGTCTCTAGATTCATTGAGTAACACATGTTTTGCATTGGTAAAAATGATATAGTAATTTTATTCAAAACAAAATTTTAATAAGCATGTCTAATTTATGTAAATTGCAGCTCGTCAACCTGTTAGTTTCTCTGATGTGGATAGTGACAATAAGGGGCTTGTCCTTCATTTAGGATGGATGGACATGCTAAATGAAGTTATAAAGCTAAAACCACCTGCAGTCACTCATGTGAGTACCCCAGATGAGATTGATCTTTATGAAACGTGGGAGCGTTTTAATCGCTTCTGCATCATGCTCATAAGGAACAAAATATCTGCTGGGATTGAGGCTTCTCTTGAGCAATATGAAGCAATTGGTCTTTTGTTGAAGGCAATAGACGAAAATTTTGTCACTTCATACAAAGATTTTACAAATGCTCTTATCACGCGGATGACGAACATTGCATCTCAAACGAAGGCCTTGGAAGTTGACATTTCAGAAACCTTTAAAGATCAAAAGGGTAATAAGAACATTAAGAAAATGGCAAAGTGTTTCTTTTGCAATCAGAAGGGACACATAAAGAAAGAGTGCCCTATGTTCAAAAGGTATGCCTGATAACAGAGTGTTTAACTTTTGTTTGTATGTCATAAATTAAATCTAACAAATGTTGATCATAATACTTGGTGGATTGACTATGGTTCTACAATCCATGTTTCAATTACCCTACAGAGTTTCAAAACCAATGGAAGCTAGTAAGAAGTGAGCAATACATCCTTTCAGGGAGCAGGATGAGCTCACATGTGGAGGCTATTGGTTCTTGCAATTTGGTGTTAAGCAGTGGTTTTGTTTTGCGTTTGGAAAAGATTTTTACGTTCCTAGTTTTTCAAGGAATTTAATTTCAATTTCAAGACTTGTTCCCTATGGTTACGAATTTCACTTTTCGGATAAAGTTTTAACCTTATTTAATAAATCTGAAGTTAGTGGTCATGGTACATTGTCTGAATGTCTTTATTCCATTACATTACAAACTAACATTACTCATAACTCCATGAATGTCGCTGCTGGGTTGAAGCGTTATATTATGGATGAAAAATCTTCTCTATTGTGGCACCGGAGATTGGGACATATCTCCATTCTGAGAATTAAAAGGTTAGTGAATGAGGGAATACTTAGTGCTCTTGATTTTACTGACTTTGAGATATGTGTGGATTGCATAAAGGGAAAGCAAACCAACAAGTCTAAAAAGGGTGCAAAGAGAAATACTGAATTGTTGGAGATCGTACATACAGACATTTGTTGTCCTGATATGGATGCAACTAGTCCAAAATACTTTATCACCTTCATAGATGATTTCTCACGATATATGTATCTCTATTTACTTCGCTCCAAGGACGAAGCTTTAGATGCCTTTAAAGTTTTCAAGGCTGAAGTAGAGAAACAATGTGGTAAAGAAATTAAGATAATGAGATCAGATAGAGGTGGTGAGTATTATGGTAGATATACAGAGAATGGACAAGCACTTGGGCCATTTGCGAAGTTTCTTCAGGAACATGAGATTGTTGCCCAATACACCTGGTCAAGACTTGTTTGGGCATATGTCTTGATCAATGGAAGGCCCATTTCACATATTTCCTTTTCTCTCTATTATCAAAATGCAGCATTTCACTGGTCCTGTTTGAAGCTCGTCTTGACGGTTTATTTCCCAAGGAGAGTCGCGATTTTTTCAACTGCCATCATTACTTTTTTTCTGAACACGGTTCTGCTTGTAGTTACTTTTTGAATCCATTTTTCCCTCTTCAATGTTCTCCTCAGTCGACTACCCCTCTCATTTTGTTCGCAAAAATGGTGGTTACAAGACGGAGAAATTCTTCTAACAGTGGTTCTCTACAAGAAAAGAAGGTTAAGAAATCAAATGCCTCTAAAAGAAAGATTACCAAAGTCAACAAGCATGGGGTTAGGTTCCGCAAAGGAAAGCATGACGGGGTCGATGGTTTGGCCGGAGATCCCTCTTCAAAGGTGGACCATGTGGACCTTCGCGAAAACTTGCCCTCGCTCCCTCAAGGGAAAGCTAAAGTGCTCCCGCATCCCATTCCTTCACCCAGTCATGAGGATCTCACTAAGAAGCAAGGTCCATCTGAGGTTATTGACATGCAACAAGGTAATTCTTCTTCTGCTACCCATACTATGGATAAGGATCATTTAGGGAGGTCTAAACAAGTTATTCCTGAGAGAGAGAAAGAGAGAGAGAGATGATCACCTCTGCCAGTGATGCTATGCTTAACCTAGGACTTGCCTCGAACATGTCTAGGAACACCAAAAGTTCCTCTATCCATGTCACGGAGAAAGAGGGTCTTGATAAGGAGAAGTGAGAGCCAGTGTTGTCAAAGAAGGCTGGTGTTGGGAACACTTCCTCTGGCATTCCCAAGTCTCATCATGCCAACGAAGCGTTTGACAACCCCACTCTGGCTGAGATGACCAGAGAACTCAAAGGCTGTGGATACAACTCAGAAGAAGCCGAAGAAGGTCTGAATAGAAAGAGCTGGATCACTCCGGAAGAATTTGACAGAGTGATGAACAGTGGCCTTGCTGCTGATCATGAAGAAGAGGTGGTTCATCCGTCTTCCTCAAAGAAGAATGAGAAACCCAAGAAAAAGAGTGTCAAGAAGGTGATCAATTCCGAGAAGAGAAAGGCCGTTCAGGAAGCTAGGGCTCCTAAAAAGAAGAAATATGTCAAGAAGAATCAAGACTCAGTACCTGAAGAAGAAGATGCACCTGAAGATGTCGCTGACCACGTCACCTACATTGTGGAAGAAGAATAAGTAGAAGAGGACAGGTTTCCTGAGAAGAAGAAGAAATCCTCCAGGCAAGATGTTCATGATGTCCCCATCACAGGAATCTCCTTCCACACCATTCAAAGTCCAAGCAGGTGGAAGTTTGTCATTCTCCACAGCATTGCCCCTGAGCATGTGCTTTCAGATGAAGCCCTCGCTTGGACTGACGTTGTGGATCTCCTCAAATAGTCTGGGTTGTTCGCTTCAGTCACTTCTGTTTGATCTTATCATGCTCAACTTGTTCGAGAATTTATTGTGAACCTTCCTGATCACATTGACGATGCAATTTCCCCAAACTTTCAGAAGGTGTATGTAAGAAACAAGTGCATAGAGTTCTCTCCTAATCATTCATGAGTACTTGGGATCTGAAGCTGCCTCCTCTGAAGATCAGATGCCTTCTCGGATCGAGTTGATCAAGGAACTGTCTGGTGGCAAGGATAAAAAGGGTTGGCCCCAGTCTGGTCTCTATTGTGCGTCTCTTCTCGACTCCAAATATATTGGTCTGCACAAGATTGGAGTAAAGAATTGGCTTCCCACTTCTTACTCTACAAGTATCTCCTTGCTCAGTTTCTCTATATGTTGGGAACAGGTAGAATCATAGACTTTGGAAAGTTCTTCTACTCCCAAACTCTGAAGCATTCCGGATTTGCTTTCGCCTGAAGAATTGAAGTCTTGCATCTTTGCCCCTAGCAAGATCTCCTTCAGTTACAAGCTCTTTCGGGAGCATCATGTTGTTAATATCAAGAAGCCTCCCCAGTCCAGTCTTCTTGATGCTCCCAGTGTTCCTCCCATGTCAGAAGACACAAGGAAGTTGATTGCTCTTTCCTTGATGGATGAGATCAAGCATCTTAAGCTGCTTATTGCTACATCTAACGGTAGAAAGAAAGATCTCGAAGAGGCTCTCTCCAGAATGTTTCTTGCAGGCTCTTCATCTACTCTGGGCACCTCCTCCTGATTCCTTTAAAGATTATTTTGCTTTGTATTACTTTCCCTTTCTACCCCTCTTCCTTCTCAAACTCTTCTTGGGTCTGTAATATTTTAAGTTACTGTGTGTGATTTCCACCTTTTGCCTTTGCTCGGCAAAATGGGGGAGTCAAAAACTTATTCTGATTCTGGTATTTTTGTTGTGTGGATATCTATCTATCGCAGAAGGCTGTGTTTTTCCTCTGTCAGTCACTATGACATGAGTGATCTTGCAGTGTGTAGCTTGAGGATCTTCTGCTTGGCTTGTGGGTGTGTTTCTCTTTCCTCTGTCAGTCACTGTGACATGAGTGTTTTTGCAGTGTGTGGCTTGAGCGTCTTCTGCTCTACTTGGCTGTTTAGTTTATCAAGTCAAGAGTTTTGCCTTCTCAAAGCCAAAGGGGGAGATTGTTGTTTCATGGAGTTTAGCGTTTCGTTCAGGCAAATATCATGTCCCTCATGTTGATTCTCCCTTTATAGGGAACATCTCTCATCCTTGAATGTAAGGGTGCGACGTGATCTCGCTGACACCTTTTTTACTGGTTGCGTTGGATGTGCGCCAGCTGTCTCTGTTCCGGATCAGATGGCATTCTCTTTTCTTGTCTCTTATATAAGTGGAAGGTTATCGTCCATTTGTATTACATCGTTGTACTCATACTATTTTCTAGTGAAGTTACTCTTTTTTACCGGGATTCATATCCCCCTAGAGTATGTAGCTTGGCCGAACTGGGTTATCATTCTTGTGTGTTCTTTTCTTGTTGTCTTCACAGTTGTTCTTATTTCTCCGAATAACAGCTAACAAGACAACTTAAACAGTAGATCTAAGCTTTCATAAGTGAACATTCAGATGAGA
Organism: Urtica dioica subsp. dioica; assembly: GCF_054948205.1. Taxonomy (NCBI): domain Eukaryota; kingdom Viridiplantae; phylum Streptophyta; class Magnoliopsida; order Rosales; family Urticaceae; genus Urtica; species Urtica dioica. The sequence goes on from NC_142766.1 coordinate 11,192,615, forward strand.
CCGATGTATAATACATATTAGCAATTATTTGTGTTATATACATTATGTATTGTTTCTCCGTTGATCTTTATTTGTACTATACATATTATTCTTATACTTTATGTGACCTATATTCCATTAGTCAAACATAATTTGAATCAGATAAACTAAAAGACGCACTCTATATGTTTACATAAAGAAAGAAACTAATCGTATTAACACACACACACACACACACACACACACACACACACACATATATATATATATACACGTGTGTGTGTGTATTATTGCAAACTATTATAAAGGCAAATAATTGTAAAAAGGCCAAAGTATGCGGAAAATAAATAAAAATGTAAATTTTTAGCATTATTTAAAGAAAAATATAATAAATTATAGACGACTTCAAACATTAGAATTGCTATTTAACCAACAATTCAATTATGTTTCAAATATAGCCAATCTGAGGTAGCAAAATTAATCATATTTGTTTTTATTTAAATAACATTTTCTTATAAATAAATAAATAATAAAAAAAACTCGGAACTTGCAGTAGATAGCCAAGATTTGTATGAATCGCTCATAGCCAAATGTTTTTGCTGATTTTGTTTTCCATGAAATTGTTTATTTTACTATTTTAAAATAAATTAATACATGATAATTTTGCGAAAATAAAATCTCTCTATCTAAGGAATTAGTTATTATGTAAATATTCCAAAAGTAAATACAGTCATATTAGGATGTGTGAGTTTTTCTTTTTTAAATTCAAATTTGTTAGTTGTTCTATTATATCAATTAGGATAACTCGTGTATCAAAATTATCTAAATACTCTGTGGTTTTCTCAATTCGTCACGTTTCAAGGCTGTGTGCTCTGGTAATTTTGGTTCATACTAATTTATTTTGTATGCGATCTGTTTTAAGGCTATGTGTTCTGGTTTATTTTGGAATATAATCTCCATTTTTTCCTTGTTTCTCTGTTTCGGATGAAGAAGAATCGCGTGTTTCTTTTATAAAACAATATTATTACTAAGCAAGCCACTTGAAACGCGTGGATTTTATTTAAGCCAACGCTTTTATTTAAATAGTTATCAGGTTGATTAAAAGGATCCTAAGTTCTCTCACATATTTCTCTCATTTTTATAATCATTCTCTCTCTCTCTCTCTCTCTCTCTCTAAAAAATTGCGCTCTCTCTCTCCAAAATCGCTCATTCTCTTTCTGATACAGTAACAGAAAACGAATTCAGAATTTCCCGAATCAATAGAAATTTTATGTGGATTATTTCTTGTTGTAGGACTCACACACAAAGATCGGGGCTATGCTTAGGGTTTGAATATCGGCGCGATGAACATCAACAACAATTATGAATTTTTTCTTCTAAATCGCGTTAAGTTAATACTGTTAATTAACGCTAACAATGCCCTGCTTTTGTGTGGTTTCATGTTTTTAGCTTCTGAAACGTCGGTAAATTACTATTAATTAATGTTAATATGTCTTGTTTTAGTTTGGTTTCAGACTTTTAACTGCTGATCTGTAGTTAATTTGTGTTACTTATCATTAATAATTAATTGCGATTTTAAGTATCGTTACTTTTTTCGCAATTTCATTTTTAAAAAAAATATTTAATTGTGTTTATTTGGAGGTAGGGATGGCAACGGGTACGGGTAAGACCGGGTACACCTATTCTGTTACCCGTACCCGCTATAATTTTTTACCCGTTACCCGGACCCGTTTACCCGGATTTTGAGACGGGCCGGGTAACGGGGATACCTGCCGGGTAAACGGGTTAAAAATGTTGGACCCGTTACCCGTTTACCCGGTTTAAAAAAAGGGTAGCGGGTCGGGTAGACCCGCTTACCCGTTTATAAAATAAAAATCTATCAACAATATAAAGTTTAAAAATAATATATCATCTTTAGGTAAACATATGATTTATTATATTTTTAAAAACAATGTTTAAAATATATCATCTAATTATGTAAACATATGATTTATTATATTTTTAAATATTTAAAAGTTAACGGGTCGGGTCCCGGGTAATCGGGTACGGGATGGCTATTCTGTTACCCGTACCCGGACCCGTTAAAACCTTAACGGGTATTACCCGTTTACCCAAAAAGAACGGGTATTACCCGACCCGAATAAATCGGGTAACGGGCCGGAACGCGGGTAACGGGTCAAATTCCCATCCCTATTTGGAGGTAACTAATTCCTTAGTTTTTGGGTTTGTAATTACTTTTTTTCATTTTTTAAAATAAACACTTAATACCATTTAAGTAAAAAAGTTAACATTCATTGGCTATTTATTTTAAACTTTCAAAAGGTTGGCTGTATTGAAATTACAACATTTCAATGGTTAGTTAGTTATAGTGCCCTTTTTAAAAATTGATTGTTTATAACTTAAGAAGTCATATATTTAATGACCTTGTTCTTTCTGTTTGTTTTCTAAATCTTAAGTGTAAATGTATTAGGGTCCACTTTTTTTGCTGCTTTAATTTTATATTCTTGAAGACGTTAAATGTGGTATGGGCTAATTCTAAAGAAAAATAATTAATAAAGGGTATTTTGGATATTTAAATAGTGTTCACTTACTTTGCAAACTTTACAGAGCGCTTGCTATATTTATTAAACCTAAGTTTATATGTGGTAATTAAATTAGCTCGGAGCCCTTTTTAAAACATGTACATCATATGATTTTCATTAGGTTGATCTAGTTTAATTTTTTATTTATTATTTTTTTAAGGACACTGGGTTGGTTTTAGACAAAGGAAATTGTTTGATTAATTGTAGAGGGTTAGTTATACATTGACATTGATGAAGTTTAATAATTTAATTAGTTAATAAGGTTTATACATATATATACATGAGAGTCAATATTACTGAAAATTCTATAAATTGAAGATTATTGACAATGTAATCTATTTTAAAGTATATTTTTGTCATTTTAATTAAGCAGAAAGTAACAAACTTGATATTTTTAAAAGGGCAGTGTAGTGAAATAGCCAAAATGAAACTATGAAATTTGTTTTTAGCCTATGTTTTACAATTTTTAGGGAAATAGCCAACAGACTTACGTGGCAATAATTAAGGTCTGATTTACCTTATTTATTAACAAATTCGTCACATTCTCTCTCCTACTTTTTTCATAATTTTTTTTTACATAAAAACTTCAAAAAACCATATCTATCTCATATGAACTCGAAATTGAGTGATTCCAAATCCTACGGATTCGTGACGTCGAGATCTTCAAAAATAGATCCATTGTGTTTGATGAAAAATCATGTTTAATACTATAGATGTAGAAAAATCACGTTATTACCTTAAATATGGAAATAACTGGAAATTTTTGAAATTATCAAAAAAATAAATAGAAACGTAACTATGATGCATTAAACATAATTTTTCATCAAAGACAATGGGTCTATTTTTGAAGATCTGAAATCACTCAATTTCGAGTTCGTATGAGAAATATATGAATTTTTGAAGTTTTGATACAAAAAAAATTATTTGAAAAAAATAGGAGAGAGAAAGTGACGAATTTGTTAATAAATAAGGGCAAATCAGACCTTAATTATTGCCACATAAGTCATTTGACTATATCCCTAAAAATTGTCAAACATAGACTAGATCCAAAATCACATGTTTAAAGTGGTCTAGTTAGTTACAAATCTCTTTTTAAAATTAAAGGTTAAACTCGGCATTTCACTAAAGCACAAGATATATATGTCATTTTTCCTATATACTATCCTAGCGTATAAAATTCAAATGGTAATTGATTCTTCCTTTTGAAATTCATTAATTTACAAAGTCAAGATCGCGAACGCAAGAAACTTCCAAGGGGGACATATTACGAACACTACATAGAAACAAATGGAAATTAATTGTTTTTTTTATAAAATTTTGAACTACTATATTTTTTCAATTTCTTTTTTTTTTAGATAGAATTACATAATTCGTTGCAATAAAAAAAACCTTCACAATGCATATACCCTGGAACCGATTCTTGATATTAAATCTCGAATCAGTTTACTAGATGAATATTAAGTGCGGGTATCAATCTTCATATATAAAAGAAATGAACCATAAGCTGTGAAGTTTTAGATAATACGAGAAAGTTGCCCGCGGCGTTGCCGCAGATTATTGCGTACAGTAATTCATGTATACTTAAGTAGAAAATGAGCTGTTTATTTACTGAATAAACTAATAATGTTTAACTATCTTTTAAATAGAAGCTATTTTACTTGCAGGATTCTGCTAGGTACTAAAATAATGTGCTATTTTTATAGGGAATGTAAAAAAAAAAATCACAAATTTTATCAGAATTTTTAATAGGTACTAAACCAAGATGATATTTTGATATATTCTTTGGTATAAGAAATGTTATTAGGTGATATCGTATTGTTGTGAAAAAACCAACGAATTTGTGATAGATTATAATCTCTTTCGTACATAGCTTTCACAAAGGTTGGGAAGTTCTGAAGAAAAGAAAACGAAAGGAAAGGCAATAAATTTTATTAAATGGTTTATTTATTTATTTATAAAAGAGACTATATTGTTGATAGAAAATGGAAGTAAGATTACATAAACCTGGAGTTTTCTTAATATTTAAGGAACACTGTTATCTTGATTGATTTACTGAAATTATATTTGAATATTGTTATTTATTTAATTATGTGTTTGACTTTTTTGCTGTTCCACATTGTTATTAGCTTGTCAAAAACAAATATCATGTTGAAGTTTTATATGAAGCAAATAAGATATATTGACCTAATTACCCAACCCCTATGTGTATGACTTTCTAACGAAATAAGAGTCTTGTACAAATAGTCTTACTTTACATAAAAATAATTGCTACAGTATATGTTATGACATATACAATATCAACGTAGAAATAATAGTTTTCGACATCTTTAATTAATAATAAGACATATACATATAGAAGAAAAATATACTATGGTCTTAGCGCGCGGTGCATATCGTCACACATTATCCATATGGTTGTTGTACCTAGCATTGTGTAAATCATGGAGACTGTTGATAATATCAAAGTTCAAACTAAAATTACCAACACAATAGATAAACACAATATTATTAAAATTCATAACTTACCGCTTGATTTTTTGAGGTCGTCATTTTTTCTGTAGTCAAGCACATGTTTTTTTTAATGGTAGGAGCTCAATCTTCTTCGACTTGTTGGAAAATAATCTGTTTATAATTAGAAAACAAATTTATTTTAAATACACAACAAAACTTCTGCTATATATAATTATAAATCAATATTTAGGCAGAGTTTTTTTATTATATAAACAAATAAGTAATTAAATTTATTTGTAGTTCTATTTTTTTTCTTTTAAAAAGTAATTCTAGTTTTAGTTACATGCTTGCTTACCTTGCTTTTGGATTTTTTTTTTTTTTTGTGAGTTTTTATCCAAATGTATGTCGAAGATGATGTACTTGCACAATTGTTTTCCTGCAAATTACTTTACCCAATAAATAAATAAATATGTATATATATATATATATATATATATATATATATATATATATTAATAAATGTGTACTTATAAGAAGCAGTATCAGTGATGGTTAAAAAATATATAAAATGTTCCGAGTAAGATATAAATGAATATCTAAATAAGTTATTATCGATATGTTTGCGACTACTTAAATATAAATCACTAAAATAAGCTCATTGTTGATGTTGATCATTTTCGTTCATATTATTTAATTAACTATGATATATTGGATGCTACTCAAGATTTCTATATGTAGAAAAGTCATGAATCAAGAATAGAAAGAAAAAAAATGATATTAACATCCAAAATAATCGACATTTATTAGATCACCTGTCAAACATTGATGCTGAACTGTTCTTGTTCTCGGAGATGTTTGATTCCATAAAATTGAAATTGCACGATGGAGTTATTGGAGCTTTTCTAGAAACATGTTGCTGCTCGTGGTAACTGAAATTTTATAGGAAACAACAGAAGAAAAAAATTAGCACATTATGAGGGTACGTATTAAAAGATAATTATATTTTTTATACACTTACCTGTTCATGAACGCCTATACGATCGTGCCGGTTAAGTTTTTATCAACCCACTTCTCAAAAACTTAGCCATGATCATATCATTGTGTTGATGTATTTGTTTGATTAGTGTAATCAGTTATTAATTATTTAAAAACATAGTACATGTAATTATAGATACCAAATTTAATATGACGTATATTCTAAGTTGTCCTATTTATATTATGGAGAATTTCTTTGTACACGATATTCTTTACATGGTCTTGATATTTGTTCAGGGATTCGTGAATTAATACAAATAATCCATTTGGTGATTTTACTCTTGATAAAGCTACATATAATTGACCATGAGTAAAAATTTCATCTTCTATGTACAGACCAATTTTATCAAGAGATTGTCCTTGACTTTTATTTATTGTCATAGCGTATGAAACTTTAACAGGAAATTGTCTTCTTTTTAAAATGAATGGCCATTTTGATTCATGTACAGTCATCTCTATTCTAGGAATGTATACTTTCTCATTTGTGTCTGCAGAATTGATTATTTGCCCTTCAATTATTTTGTTTGTTAGTTGTGTGATTAGTAGTCTAGTTCCATTACATAGTCCCAGAGATTGATTTAAATTTCGTAATAACATGATAGGTGTTCCTATTTTAAGATTTAACTCATGCGCTGGTAATCCGTTAAAATTCAATGTGTTTAAAAAATCTTCCGAATATAAAATATTCAGTTCATCCATGTTCCCATGCGACAGTAAAATTGTATCATAGCTATAGTAAGTTTTAGTTTCAGTGGGAAGTAATGATAATATATATTGATTTATTTGATCAACAGTTCTATGTCTCGGAGCCACAATTGTTCGTTCTTTCAAGTATTCTATATCATTATAATGAGTCAAGAAATCAGTATATATTGAATGTGAAATTAGTTGGATTGGGTTTGAATCGTAATGTAACATAAATTTTTTGGGTATTTCTATCCAGGTCGCATCTTCATTTTCTGAATCTTTGATTCCTCGTACGATACCATTGCCAATGTTTAAAATCCAAGTGGAAAATTCAGTAATTTCCTCTATTTCTTCTAATGACATATTATTTCGCATAAGTCGCATATTTTTTGTTAGAGTTAAAATATCAAAATGTTTCCATAAATAAGAATTAGTTAACGTCGCATCAATTATATGTTCTTTAGATCCATAAGGTATAATAGGTAATATTTGACGAAAGTCACCCACTAATACGACAGTCATTCCTCCAAATGGTGTGTTGTAGTTATTTCTCAAATCTTGTAATGATTTATCTAAGGCTTCAAAACAATATTTATTATTCATTGGTGCTTCATCCCATAATATAAGGGAGGTTTTTTCAATTAATTTTGATAATTGTGTTTGTTTTTTTTATGTAACAGGTAGAGAATTTATCTACAGACAATGGTATTTTAAATCGAGAGTGTGCTGTTCTTCCGTTTGGTAGCAGTAAAGATGCTATTCCAGATGATGCAACAGCTAAAACAATTTTATTATTTGATCTTAATTTACTAATAATAGTGTTCCATAAATATGTTTTTCCTGTTCCTCCGTGTCCATATATATACAAAAAATAACTTGTGACTCTCGTTCGTAATTGAATTTAGAATTTGATCATATATGTTTTTTTGTTCATCATTTAAACAACAAACTAATTTTAAATTGTCCTCTTTTAATTGATTTATATCATAATTAAGCTCATCTCTTAAAAGTTTGTTATTTAACTCATCGAGTAATGAGTCTTTTGGAAAAGGCATATTGTAATTTCTCAATGTTGAAGAATTCATATTTAATAATTTTTCTAATTCATACAATACATAATCTTATAGTTCATGTTCAGGTGTTTGAAAATAATTATTGTTGAATAATTTACGAATTCTAAATATGACATCATCTGTCATAAGTTTCCAATGCTTATCAAATAATTGGGCCGGATCATTTACATTACAAAATAATAGAATTAAAACAAATAGTTGTCTTAATTGCATTGATGTTGAGATGAATGCAGCTTCCAAAATTGAATCACTCCATTCTTTATCATCGCCTAGTAATCCCAAAGCATTACATGCCGATTGAAATGTTGGATATTTGATGTCTTCAATTGTTCGTATGGATTCAAAGCTAGTAGCCTCTTTTTTATAATTTAGTAGTAATCTTAAATAATATAACTCTCCTGAATTTGGATGAACGTAATATGTTCGTCCAATTGTATGACCAGAATGTCTTGGAGCCCAGACTTTGTCCCTGTTGTTCCAAACTCATTTCTTTGGAAATTGTATATACGTAAGCTCTTTAGCTTCTTCATTAATTTGATTTACGCTCATCCATTCTGTTAAAGATGTCTTTTGAATTCCAGGTTGGTTTAAAATATTCTCGACATGTTGGTTTGAGCGATAAGTAATATTTTGTGCACGTGGTAAATGAATTGATAATCGTTGAATAGCTGGTTTTCTATGATGTATATGATATTCATATAATCTCCATATTGCTTCGTAGGGTGTGATGTAACGACAGTTGATATAATTTTTAATTTCATCTATCTCTATAATGTTTGCTGGAGTCGAATCTTGTGAGCATATATTATCTTCAAAAACAGCTCTTATACGATCAGGACCTTTTGTTAAATATTTAAATAAGTATTTAATGAGCATTGACTGAGAGCATATTTCAGCGTTTATATGAGCATAAAACTTTATACAAAACTCTATGTTATAAGGTACAACAAATCTATTATCCAATTTGATATGTTCTTTTTCTGAATAAAAATTTGTATTTCTGCGTTTATAGTTAATAATTCCATTGTCATCAATTGTTGTTTCATTTCTAATTTGCTTTGGAAATCTCTTAGAACATGTTGAATTTTTCATACATGCAGCATTTGTTTTAGCAATACCACATGACCCATGTATCATAAACTCGGTTACTATAATATATCCCAGTAAATCAATGGCAGGGTCCGGTATCTCAGCTGAAATTATTTTATCTATTTGTGATGAATCATGTATTTTATTTTCAGTAGATAACCAAAATAAGAAATGACAATGTGGCAATCCTCTTTTCTGAAATTCAACGATGTATAAGTCTGCAATAATTGGTCCAAATATGGTTCCTAATGTTATGGTTTGAAGTATTTGATCTAATTTCATTTTAAATATCCGTGTTGTTATATCAGGCCTATCTTCTGGTTTTTGACCAAGAATTATGGATAATGCTCTCGTAATTTCTGGCCATTTTGGGTTACATGTAAATGTTACAAATAAATCAGGATTTCCATATTCTCTACAAATTGCCATTGCATCTTGATAATTTTGTATCATGTATCTAGGACTTCCGGTATGACTTGAAGGAAGAATGATTCGTTTTCCTATTGTATTTGCATCAGTGTCTCCTTTACGAAAGGCATCTTGGATACCTTGATATATTTCAGATCTCAAATTTTGTTGATTTTTTCGGACAAAATCCAATCGATCTTCTTCTACAGAAGCGTAAGCATCTACTAAATATTGTTGAAATAATCGACCACTTCTTAATAGAGTACTATTTTTATCAGCCCGTTGTTGTATTTGGTGACAATAATAAGCTCTCATTGGAATTCTTTTTCTCAAAGGTTGTATTTTCAAATGATTGGTATTCCATTTTAAATCTGTTCTATACCCGTCTTCCCCGTATGGAAACAATAATGAATATTGCAAAGACATATATGAAGGGTGTAGTTTTGTGATTCTTTGTAAATGATTTGATTTTGTTTCCACTATGTCTTTTCCATTTTCATGCTCTCCAATATCGTCAACTATTAATCCACCAATATCATTCGATGTTGGCAAATCATATTGATTAGAATCATAATTTCTCCGGCCTAAAAGTCGAAGTTGTATACTTGGAATATTTCCGTCGTTATATCTATCTCTTATGCTTCTAAAAATTTGTACTAAAATATTTGTTTCATCCAACATATTCATTAATTTTTTAATTATCGACTCGGCTATTACTTTTGATGGATCATCAAACGTTAGTGTAGACATTCTATTTTGGACTTCATTATCAGTATCATATATATATAATTGTGCAAATTTCGGAGGGTTGTCATCAGTAGGTAATAAAGATCCCATTCGATGATGTACTTGACCACTTATTTTAAAAACTTATTTTAAAAACATAAGGACCATGTGAATCATTTACATTCGCATCTATGTTTGCTCCAAATGATGTAAAAGCTAGCATTGAGTTCAATGTACGAATATTCTTTTTGTAGTACGTATTCTCAGATCCATAATAATTTAGCAGATAATCCAATATAGGAGGGCTTTGCTTTAGTATAGGTAATTTAACTTTACCTTTTTGACAACATAAATTATACTTTGGTGGAGAACTATTGTTTGATCTTTCATTGAACCAAAAAAAGTGCACCACAATATTCACAACAATATTTACAATCTCCCAAATCTATGTATGAAGTGCTCAGCGTCGTATTCGTATTTGTCATACTTTGAGGAGAAGAAGTTGATGCTTCAGAAGCTAAGTAGTCAGTATTACGTTTCAAATGTTTTCTAATACGATAAGGTTTAGGGTGCTTATTATTTGATTGATCAGGTTGAGTTGAAAATGGATTTGTACGTTTTCTACCCATAATATATCGAGACTATGAAAAAAAAACATGGCAAAATAATTAGTTTCATAGTAGGAATAAATAAAATTATGTAAGTAAGTAACTACCCTAGGATTGTATTAAAAACTACACACATATTATACATGTTAAGTTTATCATTTATTTCAATATTTATGGTGGATATTAAAAGTTAACATGTATTAGTAATGAAAAAAAAATGTATGATGTCTATCTAATGTAATTGTAGCAATTTTACTTGCGATCCTAAATTAAAATCAAATAATCTAATTTATTGCATTGTCTAGCATAATTTATATCTATTGTAATTAAAGCAATTTTATATAAGTCCTAAATTGAAATAAAATGTTCTCATTCATATTTAATAAATATTGAGTTAAGCTAGAAATATAAAGTTAAGAGAAACGTTATCCAATTTTGAGCGATTATTTAACTGAATGTATGATGTCTATCTAATGTAATTATAGCAATTTTACTTGAGATCCTAAATTAAAATCGAATAATCTAATTTATTGCATTGTCTAGCGTGATTTATATCTATTGTAATTAAAGCAATTGTATATAAAAATCCTAAATTGAAATAGAATGTTCTCATTCATATCTAATGAATATTGAGTTAAGCTAGAAATATAAAGTTAAGAGAAACGTAATCCAATTTTGAGCGAGTATGTAACTGAATATAGACTTACATGTAAGGTATGTGATATGTTGAACTATAAGCAACACTATAAGATCAGCTACCAAACTATAGTTTTTTGACCTGAAAATAAATTAGAAAATCAAATAAATGAGGCCACCTGTTTCAATATTCTTCAAGTAAACAACAGTAACGAACCATTAAACTGATATATAAATACGGCCTTAATTTATTTATAATAGTCAAGTTAGTAACTATAAGTTTTCATTCCATAATAATAACAATATGCAGATTAAAAAAGATCACATTACCTAAACTGCAAGAATAAAAAATGACAGAAAGTACAATCAGGATTTCTTATATATATATACATATATATATATATATATATATATATATATATATATATATATTTCAGATAGCACACACATATAAAGAAACCAATTTGAGAGAGAGAGCATGCTAATAAAAAAACCAATAATTTGAAATTAAAATTTATAACCTAAAAAATATGGGATTCCGTAAGAGATAAACATTTAAAAAAAAAAATACTCATACAGATATAATGAATGTAATGAAAGTTTAGATATGTATCGCAATAATAACTATGCATAAAACTTCGTGAAGTTTTCTATGAAATATTTGATAAAAAAAAACCTAATCAGTGAGATTATATGTGTTGTTGGTATTCAATATATAATAATCCTGAAAACCCAAAATAACCATCACATCCTATGTTAACAATTTTAAAAGGTGCTCATGGTCCTTAACGTTGTAATTATCTATATAAAATATTTAAAAATAAAACGTCCGAGGAAAACAACATGATGACCAAATAAAAAATATAACAAATTTGTGACCATGACGGTCTAATGAGGTTCTTGACCGTGGATCCGAACCCCGAGGGGTTGGAATCTATCCAAAAGGTGCTAATGGCCCTTAGGAATAAGAATTGAGATTCTGACTTCTTGTGTTGGAATTTTTATTGACAAGTCTTTAATGACATATTTTTATGGAGTGTTGGGTTTCATTAGATGAGAAATCCATAACCATGGATGTGGGCTCTAATTTTTATTTATTTTAAGCCACGTCCTAATGTTGTCTTTGTTGTTCAAAGATGGTGGTGAATCAAGTTCTAGATTTTTAATCTTACACAAAATTCACACCGGCCGGAGATTTAACTGTTGTTAATCTTTTTATGTGGTATCGGTCTTCGAGAACATGCCTTCGGTTTTGGAAGGTAATCAAACCATTTTCAGCACTTATGAGAGGTGTTATGTTTTGATAGTGAGGTTGTTCCTCTTTGGTTCAAAGAGATCAACTATAACTCCGAAAAGAGTTTCACGACCACTTAGGAGATCATATAATATGGCTAATTGCCGAAATTAAGTAAGTAAATCCTCAACTGTGCTTGAGGTGAATGGTGGGACATTCCAAATAAAATATTATCTAAGGTTCCTTGGTAATTATTTTATTAGCGACATTGACGGTCGCTGATTTACGGTTTGTTGATAACCGTAATATGAAAGAATTGGAAAACCAATACGGCGGACATTGTTGTTGTTGCCGTGGTCTCCTATGTAAACTTGGAGTCTTAAACTCCTAATGTTTGTGGCTTTCCACCACATTTTTTTTTTATACACAAATATCTTTATGACATGGACTTGAATAAGTCATGGTGAAATGTACTTGAATCGTCATGGGATGAGCTCCGCTATCCCGAGATAAAATGGGTTTAAATTTTTCCCATATGCCCGAAATAAGAGAGAATCTTGTTTATGGGAAATTGTTTAACCATTTGTTTAAATTGGTTTATGAGACCTAGCTAGATTTTAATTCTTACCATGAGTGGTTTGAATATGGACGTGTGTCCAATAATTATTATTTGTGCATATGTCTTCTTGTGTATAGAAAGACATTGTCATGAGGGTATTGACACAATGCAAATAATAATTTATTTGGATAACAAAATTATGATTTCAAACACATAAGTGAAATTTGTGTTGAATCAATAATTGAGAAAATTATTTCGTAGTGTTGAAAGATTGAAATTTTCAATAATGGTTTATGGACCAACGAAATGTGTAAATAATAATTATTTTGTGACATTCATTGAGGAATGTACAAAATAGTTTATTTGCTTATAAGCAATTTTGTGGCAATTGAGTAATTTGCATTATTTAAAGTTGAAGGTTAAAAGTCAACTTTGTAAAAGTTTAATATGGTGCGAGGTGACCGTTGAGGTGAATATGTTAAAACCATTTGATGCTTATGTGCATAACATGGATTTATTTAGAATGTCACTCCATCATTAGACATGTGGGGGGTCACCATCATGCTGGTATTTTACCTTTTGAATAAGGTATGTCAAAAGAAGGATTTTGTATCTTTATTTGAGTTATTAAAGGAATGACGGTCTCCTACAAATACTTTCGAATGTGGGGGGTACTCGACCGGAGTGATGGAAACCGCTCGAATGGATTAAAAGAGTGAACCAAGAGCTTTGGTTGCATCTTTATTAATATACACATTTTAGATATGTGTATTGTATGGTTTGAAAAACCTTGATAAATACAAAGATTATTTTATATAATCTAAAATACTTTGTTCTTCGAGCACATATTTCCTTACAAGTCTAAGGAAGATGGACCGAGTTCTTTATTTAAAGTATTGAGGTTATTGAGAAAGTAACTCAAGAACTTGATGAAGAGCCCGAAGAAGAGATAAAGTCTCAATGAGACGTAGAACATAAGTATTGGTAGAAATGTCATTTGATATGAATTTCTTAATTATGTGCTAGAGTGTTGACCACTAACATACTAAGAGCCCATGAACTCTTTTGAGAGTCAATTATGGACTTATACCATAAGAAGTGATAGAGACTTTATTATGCTAAACCACTTTGTGAAGTTGGTTAATCTTCTTCTTGGTAGTAAAGCACTTGGCTCGAAATCTACCTTCATGAGAAAGATGAAAGTGGATGACCTAACTTGTTAATTACAAGACGAAAATTGTAATAAAAGGTCATAAGACATCTAGAGAATCTTGATCACTTTGTTATGTATTCTCTCGTCACGAGAATAACATCCATTAAAATGATAATTTCAATCACCTTGTTGTGTAATCGTGAAATTCATCATAACGATGTAAAATTACTTTCCTTAAATAGATATCTTGATGAAGAAATCTATGTAGAACAACTCGAGAGTTGTATTGCGCTTAAGCAAGAAAGGAAAGTATGTAATTGGTCATATTGTTTTATGATCTTAACGAAAGGCTATGATAATGGCTTAAGAAATTTTGACTCCATTAAAATGTCAATTATTTTTTAGATCCACGAGTGTGACAAATAAGTATACACTGAACATAGGTATATGATTCTGTGTTTATATGTTGCTGACATGCTTATTATGAGTAATAATAATTTCATGGTCAAATACACATATAATATATCAAACCGTGACTTTGATATAAAATATATTGGACTTGTCAATGTAATATTGAGGGTCTATTTACATGAAAGTCCAATGGGATTATCTTGAAACAGTCACAAGTCGCTGGAAATTCTTAACAAGTTTGGAAATGACAATTCTAGATGTCATATTGGAGTTAGACGATGCTTGTCTAAGAATTGTAGAAAATAACTCTCAAAATTGAATATGTGAAAGTGTTAGGTAGTCTTAATTTGATTTGGCCAACACTATAAGTAGATTGGATAGCTATACGAGTACTCCAGGTTGAAAACTATGCATAGTGATCGTGAGGGTACTGAGGTATCTACGATTTACTCGTAACTATTTTCTACTTAATAAGAGATATTCCAAAAATCATTGAATGATTCACTGATGCGAGTTGGATATCTTAAATCCTTTTGTGGATTGGTATTCATTTTGGGAGATTAAAAATTGAGCTTTGGAAATCCTCCATAAAATAAGTGATAACTCGATCCACGTTGGAATCCGAGTTTGTTACACTAATAAAGATGTTGAAGAGGCAGAATGCCATTTTATTTTGTAGAGGATATTCTTGAGTTTTGCATACAATATGATTATATTGTTATAACCAATTTATTAGTAGAGCACATAACGTGATGAACCATGGTATGTCTAGACATTTTGTCAACGACATAAAAACCATGAGTTAACTTCTCTTATATGGAGTCAATGGATTTGACTATATTAGGTCCACAGAGAATATTGAGGATCCGCTAACCTAAGGGTTATAGATTGACCATTTAGAGGAGACATCTAAAGGAGTAGGGCTTAAGCCCACGAACAATAAGTCTAGGCAAAGGAAACCCAACCATGTTGATTGGAGATCCCAAAATCTTGGTTCAAAGGGACAACCTAATTGCCAAGATGAAGTGAGATCACTGTGGGGGAAGACCCCCCGGTCCTATTCCTATGATAAAAACAGTGACACCCGTACGAGGTTAAGCGTTGAGCTTTTAATGATTCTATGATATCAAATCTTTTGCGATTTGATGAAGTAATGCAGGATTACTTTTGGTAAAGAATCACCTATGTGAGAGAGAAGTGAGGCCGCTTCGAAAGAGAATTAATCGGGCTTAATTCTTTAGAAACTCTTGCAGAACCAGGCGCATGTTTCAGGGCCGAAATGAACATAATCATGAGAACTGATCTTATGTCAGGAAGATATCTGAGGGAAATATGTTTATCGTTTATACACAAACGACTAACAGTTCAAGGACATCGCGTCTACTGAGTAGTCAGTAAACATGACATATTTTCACGAGGGAAGGTTCAAAGGTTATACCTACCTATCCTATGCAGATATTGACCGTAGAAGCTATCACCAAATCGAGACAAGTCATGTCCTGTGTGGACGTTTCTCAATTTCATTCATGTGGGGGATTGTTGGAATATAGTGTGTTTTATTGATATTAAATACAATTTAATATCAAGTTATTGGTTTATTTGTGGCAAATATTCGAGGGGTGTCCACTCTTTGAAACTGAAATGTTTTGACCGATGTGTATTCTTCATTGCAAGAGGTATACGATCGGTTATTTATTTGCCAAAATTGAAGCTAAGCTGAATGAGAAATTGATGCTCAAAGTGTGTTATGAGAAACACATTAATTGTGTGAAGGAAGCGAAATTACAATGGGAAAAAAAAGAGACGTAAACGAATTAGGGTCTCTTAACGTGATCCTGGTGTGCGCGCCGGCGTCCGGTTGAATGTCCGCGATGGGCTTGGGCTGCTTGCCTTGGCTGTGTTTATATATGTATCTCCTTATTGATAATTTTATCCCTTCTTTTTAGTTATTACATGAATAACTCTTCTTGCATTATTTTTGTAATAAAATAAATAGCCAATAATTTTGTATTAAGTGGCTTGATTGAGCATTAGTGTGGCAGACCGTTTTGGCATATTAATAGCCATTAAAAGCTGAAGGTTTATATGCACACTTATGTCATATAAAATGACTTTATGTCATATTTGATAAGAGTGATATATGGTACATTAGATGCCACGGTTTTTATCAATAAAAACTGATCAAATATTAGTGCATATAAAAGACGAGTTAGTCTTTTCATTCAGCAGGAAGAAAAGAAAAGATAAGAAAAGAGCTTTTGGCTGAAACAAACACACATAAAATAACTCTTTTTCTTGAGTTTATTTTCCAGCTTTCCTCTCAATTTTTCTCGGTATAGGTGGTAGTATTCTGGCATGCGTTCAAGTTCGCCGGAGCTGAACAAGTTGGTGCTTTGTTCTTCTCGTACGTCGTTGTATCCTGGGAGGCGGTTGCTCACGTTATTCCAGCACCCGGTGGGAGAGCAATAACGCTTTAAGGAAATTGTCAAACAAGCCTCGACGTGGTTACCATTTTCCCTTTCTAGACCGGTTTTTTGGTGATATCCGGTTTAGTTTTTAATTTATTTATTTTTGGTTCTACATGTCTATGTATGTATTTTTATTAGTTTCGTTCATGATTATTTATTTAATTTAGTTATGCAATTTGTCTTATTATTCCCGCCTATTATTAGCAATCTAGCTAACAGGAAATACATGAAGCTTTTGTAACTAAATATGTGTATGTGGATGTAAAAGCTATTTTTGTAAACAATATAAATGACAATATATTATATATGTATACTAAAATTGACCTGTGATTAAAAAGAAACTGAAAATAATAGTTCTAAAATTACTACTTTGGATATTATATATGTTTACAACGGAAACACTAAGTTAAATACGTTGAAAAGAACTTAGCAAATAAAAAGCGTTGTAACCTTTAGATATGGACGAAAGTTACGCTGTAGAGCTTTAGATATGGACGACGGTAGAAGAACAGAACAACGTTATAACCTAATCTTTAGAACCTTTGGATATTGACGTTGATGATTGACCAAGGAGAACCGTATGACAGAAGTAATTTTTTCACGAATTAAACACAGACGAAATAAAGGATGAGGTTCGTTAGCTACGACAACGATTATGCAGATTTTTTTTTTTTTGGGTTGTGAAGAGTTTTTTT
Source organism: Urtica dioica subsp. dioica (assembly GCF_054948205.1). Lineage (NCBI taxonomy): Eukaryota > Viridiplantae > Streptophyta > Magnoliopsida > Rosales > Urticaceae > Urtica > Urtica dioica. The sequence continues at coordinate 11,210,409 of NC_142766.1, forward strand.
TTTTTATTTTCATGATAGGATAATAACAGAGGTTGCTTTTTATAACTTCGTAAGCTCACTGTATTTTATTAAACCTGTATTGAATAATACGTTAGCAAATACGTGTCCAATACCCACATCGACACCGAATCTTCATTTCATCTAAGCTATAAGCTACTACACCTAAAGCTATATTTTGAAAGTGAAAATAATGCATGTGTTATCCTTTCATCTGAGGTTTTTTTTTTCTTCAATCCTATCCGGTTGTTTATTTATTTATAATGAATTGGGCTATCTGATTGGTTAGCTCAAATTTTGATGTAGAGTTTTTTTTATTATGAATAGACAAAAAGAACCTCTAGCAAAGAGAGGTATGTAACCCAATTAATGGCAAAATGGTATTTCAACTTTGGTGAACTCTTCTTTAGTATAGTACCAGTGTTTCAGTCTCTAATCTGCTTATTTCATTTTCGAACTCCTGCGCTGTGGCTCCCCATAGTGTTACTTGCAAATTTTCACCTCTGTAAAATGGTTAGGTGTAGAAAAATAAGGTGTTGTTTATTAATATTTGTATTGATAATAAAAGGAAATGAAATTTTTCAAAATGAAACGGAAGAATTACCTAATATTTTTTATGTTGACAGTTTTTCTGGTAGTGACTCTATTTTCAGAGGTCGATTGTTGTATCGATTGAGTACCTGCTAGTACTCCTATGACATCTATATTGAAATAGTTAGATTTAAAAAAAATGTTAAATTGTTGGTTGTAGGATAAATCTTTGGAAAGTATGTGCCACTATGATCGAGTTTTACCTGTTAGAAGGTTGTTATTGCCGACTCTCGGTATGAGTTGGTCGTAGTCGACAAAATAAAATTTATGCCGTGGAATCATAGGAGTTTCTTCATCCATAACTGTGAGTGTCGTTGCCCGTGTTAGTTGTACCATTGCCACGTGAGGAACAACTCTATACCTTGGTCTACTCTGATCGACAAAAAAATTCCTTATTCTGTACACATGACCAATTTGAATTCGTGGTTGTACATTGTGTACATCTCGAGCTTTGATGGTGGCAAGTATTGTTTCATGCTATTATAAAATGAAGTGAGAAATGTTAGTGTAACATGAAAAATGAGTTGTGAAGTTATAAATATAGTAAATTTGTAAAACAAAATAATCCAAAGAGAATATATACCTCTTCATCAACTAAAACGTAGTCATAACTTATAAGTCTGCTGGTCAAGAAATCTTTATTGGCCCAACCTCTAGAAAATCTAACTGTGATCGTGTCATATTGTTGATTTGGTCTAAGAGATTTGATTGACGTTGCCATTATAATTCTGTACATAAAATGAATACAGTCAGTTGATAATATATAATTTGGTCACTAAGTCAAATGGTAAGCAATTTAAACAGAATTATTAGGATTTTTTTTGGAATTTACACTTTGTAGAACTTCTTTGTAAACAATATTTTTTATATGATTTGGATATTTATTAGTAGAATCATGAATTAACATGAATAATCCATCTGGTGATTTCACTCTAGATAAAGCAACATACAATTGACCGTGGGTAAAAATTTCATGATCAATATATATACCAATTTTGTTAATAGATTGTCCTTGACTTTTATTTATTGTCATAGCATAACAAATTTTAACTGGAAATTGCCTTCTTTTTAATGTAAAGGGCCATTTTGATTCATGTACAGTCATTTCTATTCTCGGTATATATACTTTATTGTTTGTATCTTGTGAATTTATAATTTGACCTTCAATTATTCTATTTGTTAATTGTGTAACTATTAATCGAGTTCCGTTACATAATCCTAAAGGTTGGTTCAAATTTCGTAATAACATAATTGGTGTTCCTAGTTTAAGATTTAATTCATGTGGTGGTAATCCGTTGAATGTTAAAGTGTTTAAAAATTCTTCCGGGTATAAGAGATTGAGGTCGTCTGTGTTTCCTGATGTAGGCATAATTGTATCATAACTATAATAAATTTTTGAAGTAGTTGGTAATAGAGATAAAATATAGTTATTTATTTCATCTACGGTTTTATTTCTTGGAGCGACAATTATTCGTTCTTTGAGGTATTCAATATTATCAAAATTATTGGTCAGATCATTATATATTGTATGTGTTATTACGTCAATTGGGTTAGAATCATAATGTAATATAAAATTTTCTGGTATTTTAATCCATGTGGCGTCTTCATTTTCAACATCTTTAATTCCGTCTGCAGTACCGTCACCGACATTTGATATCCAGTTTGAAAATTCCATGATTTTTTTTTTTTATACTGATATGTTATGTTGTGTTAGTCTCATGTTTTCTGTTAAATGTAAAATTTCAAAATATGGCCACAGATAAGAGCTAGTTATAGTTGAATCAATTATTTGTTCTTTTGATTCATTTGTAATAACTGGTAAGATTTGACGAAAATCTCCGCCTAATACGACAGTCATTCCCCCAAATGGTCTGTCATAAGTATTTTTTATATCTTGTAATGATTTATCTAAAGCTTCAAAACAATATTTGTGATTCATTGGCGCTTCATCCCATAAAATGAGACACGTCTTTTCAATTAATTTTGCCAAGTGTGTTTGTTTTTTTATATGACATGTAGAGAATTTATCTATAGATAATGGTATTTTAAATCTTGAATGTGCTGTTCTTCCTTTGGGAAGTAATAAAGATGCTATTCCAGATGATGCTACAGCTAAAACAATTTCATTATTTGATCTTATTTTGCTAATTATTGTGTTCCATAAGTAAGTTTTTCATGTTCCTCCTTGTCCGTAAATAAAAAATAACTCATGGTTTTGTTTTTGTACAGATTCAAGAATTCGTATGTATATATCTCGTTGTTGATTATTTAGAGTGGGGACTAAATTTGAATTCTGTTCTTTTAATTTGTCAACATCATAATTTAATTAATCTCTTAGTAACTTGTTATTTAAATCATCAAATAAAGAACCTGTTGGCAAAGGTAGATTGAAAGTTGTCAAAGTGGATGAATTTTGATTTAGCATTTTTTCTAATTCATATAGGACATAGTTTTGTAATTCATGTTCGGGTATTTGGAAATTTGGATTATTGAATAATTTTCGAATTCTATGTATAACATCATCACTCATGAGCTTCCAATGGTCGGTAAATAGTTTGAGTGGATCATTTATATTACAAAATAAAAGAAGGATAATAAATAGTTGTCGTAGTTGGGTTGATGTTGAGGTAACTGAAGATTCTAAAATAGATTCACTCCATTCTTTATCGTCTCCTAACAATCCTAATGCAATACATGCTAATTGATAGGTTGGATATTTTATATTATTAATGATTTTTAGATATTCAAAGCTAGTAACGCCTTTCTGATGATTTAATAGTAGTCGTAAATAATATAATTCTCCAGAATTTGGATAAACATAATAAGTTCTTCCAATTGTATGACCGTAATGTCTAGGACTCCAAATTTTATCTCTGTTATTCCACACCCATTTTTTGGGGAATTATGTATAAGTTAGTTGTTTAGCATCAATATTTGTTTTATTTATTTCCATCCATTCAGTTAGAGTAGTTTTTTGAATTCCTGGTTGTCCCAAAATTTTATCAACACGTTGATTGGAACGGTATGTGATATTTTGCATATGTGGTAGATGGATTGATAAACGTTGAATGGAAGGTTGTCTGTGATGAATTGAATATTCGTAGTCTCCAAATAGCTTCATATGGTGTTATATAGCGACAATTAATATAATTTTTTATTTCATCTATCTCTTGATTATTTGTATGCGAAGTATTTTCCGAACATATATTTTCTTCGAGAGTTGCTCTGATTCTATCAGGTCCTTTGGTTAAATACTTAAACAAATATTTAATCAACATAGACTGCGAGCAAATTTCAGTGTTTATATGTGCGGCAAATTTTTGACACAATATCTTGTTATATGGTACAACGTATCTATTGTCTAAATTAATATCTTCTTTTTTTACATAGATGTTATTATTTCTGCGTTTATAGTTAACGATCCCATTTTCATCAATTGTTGTTTCGTTTTGAGTTTGTTTAGGAAATCTTTTTGAACATGTCGAATTTCTCATACACTGAGCGTTTGGTTTTCCATGTCCACACGGGCCGTGCATCATAAATTCGGCAACTGTTTTATATCCTAATGGATCTTTTTGGGGATCAGGTAGTTCAGCTGATATAATGTTGTCTATTTCTGATGGTTCGCGGTTTTTATCGTCAGGATGTAACCAAAATAAAAAATGGCAATGTGGTAATCCTCTTTTTTGAAACTCAACAACATATAAATAAGCAATTACTGTTCCAAAAATAGTTCCTTCTTTGATGGTTGATAGTATTTCATTTAACTTCATTTTGAAAACTCTAGCCACTATATCGGGCCTATCTTCAGGATTTTGACCGGGGATTAAAGAAATGACTCTACTAATCTCTGGCCATTTGGGATTACATGTGAATGTTATAAATAAATCTGGATTTCCATATTCTCTACAAATTGCCATTGCATCTTGATATCATATATCTAGGGCTTCCAGTATGATTTGATGGCAAAATAATTCTTTTTCCTATTGAATTTGCATCTCGATCTCCTCTAGTTATAGCATCTTGGATGCCTTGATAAATTTCAGATCTTAAATTTTGTTGATTTTTTCGAATGTAGTCTAATCTATCTTCTTCAACAGAAGCGTAGGCATCTACTAAATATTGTTGAAATAATCTTCCACTTCTATGTAAAGTATTTCTTACGTAATCACGTTGTTGTAATTGATAACAATAAAAGGCTCTCATCGGTATTCTTTTTCTTGAAGGTCCTGTGCTCATATGATTGGTACTCCATTTTAAATCTGTTCTATATCCGTCTTCTCCATATGGAAATAATAAAGGATACTGTAAAGACATGTATGATGGATGTAATTTTGTAATCCTCTGTAAGTTATTTGTTTGGGTCTCGACTATAATGTCTTTTCCATTTTCATATTCTCCAATATCTCCTACTATTAATCCACCAATATCATTTGATGTGGGTAGATCATATTGATCTGTACTTGAATTTCGATATCCTAAAAGTTTAAGCCTCACGCATGGTGTGTTTGTTTCCTTATATCTGTCTCTTACCATTCTAAAAAGCTTTACTAAAATATTTGTGTTGTCCAACATGGTAATCAATGTTTCAAGAATTCTTTCTGTGATACGTATTGATGATTTTTTAAAGGAAAAAGTTGACATTCTATTTTTAATTTCATTTTCTGTATCGTATATATAAATTTGGGCAAACCTTGGAGGATTATTATTTATAGGTAATAAAGATCTCAACAAATGATATATCTGACCACTTATTTTGAAAATACGAGGACCGGGAGAATTATTTAATGTATGATCAATGTTTGCTCCGAAAGATGTGAAAGCTAACATAGAATTTAGAGTACGGATATTTTGTTTGTAATAGATACTCTCAGGCCCTGCAGAATAGTTGAGCAAAGTATCTAGTATTTGAGGCGTTTCTTTTAATAAAGGCAGTCTTATTTTACCCTTTTGGCAACACAAATTAAATTTGAAAGGGGTGCTTCCTTTAGATTTCTCGTGAAACCAGAATAACGCGCCACAATATTCACAACTATGTGTACAATCTCCAAAATCCAAGTATGGGGTGTTTGAGACAAATGTTGTATCTGAGGCCATTATTTGCATATTAGAAATCATGAATCTTCTATTTACAGTATACCGGGATAAAGTAGATGTTTCCATATAAGAAGTTCGATTTGTGTCGTCCAATTTTAATTGGTCAGATGTTTGACATTTCGTGGTGTTGGTGGTTTTTTGCTTTTTATTCTTTCTCGTAGTTTGATCAATTGATGCTAGAGTTGGTCGTTTTTTACTCATGGACACCTACATTACACATTTAATTTAAGTAGAAAAGTTATTTAAAGAAATAAAAACCTATAAATTACGTAATATAGAAACTGAGCAGTTATCTGCATAAATATTTTAGTTGACTGATGATTTATATTTATTTATTGACTTCAACTGCCTATGGTTAGTAATAATAATAGTAAGAAACAGTAAGCTGTTAGCTAGCTATGATAAAATTTAACAGTAAACAAAATTCGCTAAATATGTAACTAATATTTATATAAAAGTTTATGAAGTGACAGTTTATTTTATTATTAGTAAAAAATAGTGACTTGTTAGCTACCGACGACGAAATTTGACAATAAACAAAAGTCGTCAAATTCGTATACTGATATTTATATAAGATTTTATGAAGTGATCAGTTTATTTTATATTTAACACGCATGTATAATATAATTTTTTTGTGTGATGAATTATTCAGTCCTTATCTTATGTTCTCTTCTAAGTTGCCAAAATATTGTAGTCTTTTAAGTAGACGTTATTGTTTAAAGTGAACCGAACATATATCTCAATGTAGTTAGTTAATTCTAAATATTAGAGATCACTTACGTGTATGGGCTACGATGAACGGCTTTCCTGTTGTGGTATATATAGTAGCGCAACTCAGAACTGGAAAATATATGAGCTGTATTAGTACAGTACTTGACTAATTATATATATATATATATATATATATATATATATGCAAAAAAAAAAACGTTAATATAATTATTGGAGATCACTTACATGTATATTCGATGATGAACGGCTTTCCCGTTGGTATATAGTAGCACAAACAAACGAACTGGAAAACATATGAGCTGATATTAGTACAGTACTTTACTAAACTTCATGAGTAGAACAAAGGTATTTAAGTAGACGTTATTGTTTAAAGTGAACCGAACATATATCTCAATGTAGTTAGTTAATTCTAAATATTAGAGATCACTTACGTGTATGGGCTACGATGAACGGCTTTCCTGTTGTGGTATATATAGTAGCGCAACTCAGAACTGGAAAATATATGAGCTGTATTAGTACAGTACTTGACTAATTATATATATATATATATATATTTATGTGCAAAAAAATAAAACGTTAATATAATTATTGGAGATCACTTACATGTATATTCGATGATGAACGGCTTTCCCGTTGGTATATATAGTAGCGCAAACAGACGAACTGGAAAACATATGAGCTGATATTAGTATAGTACTTTACTAAACTCATGAGTAGAACAACGGTAGTCAAACATATTGATTATTGAGAAGTTAATGCTTTATCATAGAAAATGGACAACTGTTTTTCCCATGATGTCTCTGCATATATATATATATATATATATATATATATATATATATATATATACACACGTGTTTATATCAGTATAAATATATAATAATACATAATTGCATCAATTAATGAAAGTGATAGACCCATGAGTTAGTTTTAAGTTGACAACAATCACACGAAAAAATTTCGGCGGCCATAACATTGAAAAAAAAAACACATCAATGAAGATACTAAAATCATAATAAGTAAGAAATTAACCTTAAGCTAAAGATGATTGATTTGCTTCCGTTGTATGTATTTGCAAAAGAGGGAGAAGTTTTTTTCTTTCTTAATATTAAGAGAATAGTTAGGGTTGTTTTTTTTTTTTTTTTTTTTTTTGTGATTGATTTGCTTCCGCTGTATGTACTTGCAAAAGAGGAAGGAGGGTGGTTTTTTTTTTTTTTTTGTTAATAAGAAGAGAAGAGTTATATAGGGTAGTTTTTTTTTGTTTTTTTTTTATTATATACGGTGATGCAGTTGAAGGCTGAGCAATTTTTTTTTTTTTTTTTTTCAAAGGAAAAGAGGAATTATATGTAATGGCATATAGACAATGATGCAGTCGAAGGTGGTGTAGAACAAAAGTATTAAATACACAAAGGTGAAAAGGAGAGTTATATCTAACTGATATACTGTTATATAGTGATGACAAACAAAGTACTGCAGTATAGTATTTAAAGGTTGGATATTTGCAGAGGAGAGCGTAGGTTGTTTTGAGTTGGTTAGTGATGAGCTTGTAGTATGACAATGAAAGTTTTTTTGTTGGCTTTAGTAGGCATGAGAAAAGATGTATTTATATTTTATAGACATTGAGGCGGCCTAAAATACTGAGGGAGAATATAGAGTTTTACCCATGACGTAACTTGAATTCTAGTATTATTAGTGTAAAAGTATGTATCTTCGTGTAATGACATGGTAAATATGCAAGACATGGAATCATTACGTGGACATTTCTTAAAGCAACAGATACCCATTGCTATACCTAATACCCTAGTATCAAATAGCTACAGATGTAAGATAACTTTCTATTTTCTTAGTGACTAAGAAATGAATACGTATTGCATTATATGTTTATTAATTCCCTGATACATATTGCCATGTATATCAGATAGTTGTGCATATATATATATATATATATATAGCATAAAAGTGGGTCCACATTTGAAATGAATACCGTAGTCCCAGGTTTTTATGTGTTTTAGTGTGCTTTAATATCAATGTTAAATATAATTATATCTTAAAATATTAAGAATAGAACAAACACTTTTCTTAATGCATAACACTTTATTATTCTGAGGCGATTTATTGAGGCTTTTGTTCATTGGAGGAATTTTTACTGTAGATTCATTGAAATCGATGTATAAAAAATCGGTGTCTAAATATTAATGTCTACTGAGTAATAAATTAACAAAACTTTTAGTATAATAGGTACATATAGCATTATATGTTTATTAATTCCCTGATACATATTGCCATGTATATCAGATAGTTGTGCATATATATATAGCATAAAAGTGGGTCCACATTTGAAATGAATACCGTAGTCCCAGATTTTTATGTGTTTTAGTGTGCTTTAATATCAATGTTAAATATAATTATATCTTAAAATATTAAAAATAGAACAAACACTTTTCTTAATGCATAACAGTTTATTATTCTGAGGCGATTTATTGAGGCTTTTGTTCATTGGAGGAATTTTTACTGCAGATTCATTGAAATCGATGTATAAAAAATCGGTGTCTAAATATTAATGTCTACTGAGTAATAAATTAACAAAACTTTTAGTATAATAGGTACATATAGCATTATATGTTTATTAATTCCCTGATACATATTGCCATGTATATCAGATAGTTGTGCATATATATATATATATATATAGCATAAAAGTGGGTCCACATTTGAAATGAATACCAACTGGCAAGTGACAAAGTCTCTTATCAAGCAGCACCGCCTTTGGTTAATAACATGATATTCATGAACTGATAACCAATACGTGGTCGTTTTTTATTGGGTGAGAAAATACTGTAGAGTCTACAGTATTTTCGCGTCTTCCGAGTATAATATAATTAGAAGTTTGGTCACGTGTCGAACGCGCAGATGTTTTCAGCAATGCGTGGTCAAATGTACATAAATCAGTGGATGATCATAAAGGATAATGATCAATGGATGCTCATGGTAATATACCAAATAAATTTAAATATACATAAATCAGATATTAAGCCATTATAATTTAATATTATGTATAAATAACCTGGTAATCACTTTAACAACGCTTTTTATTTTATGCAGGAAGTCATATCATTATACGTTGGAAGCATTGGGTGAGTAGAGTTACGCATTTTAGAATATCATTCCATCCACTTGTTTTAAATATAATGCTAGTTGGGGCACGATGTGTTCACAACTAAACAACCATAGATAATGGTCGTGCAAAGCAATATGTTGGATCTGTAGTTGAAAAAACATAGTATAGAAAGAGTAGTAGTATAAATGGTGGAGGAAGGGGGAGAGTTGAGTACACCTACAACGAAATCTAATAGTAATACTAATATAGCATATTAAAAAAATGGTGAGATACGGTGGTGTAGTGTTGGTGATTCTGATGATTGGCGTGGCAATGACCAGCCTTCCTGAGGTGTCAGCGGGTTCGCCAAAGATACGAGAAGGGTTTTACGATGGAAAATGTGTGCGGCGCGTCCATGGTTTCTTCGGTTTCTTTAGCCGAAAACGCATTATTGATGTGGAGGCAGTTGTATCGGGCATCGTAAGGAGGAGATACAACTCCGACCCAACCATCGTGCCGGCGCTCATCCGCATGCAGTTCCATGACTGCTTTGTCAACGTGAGAACCAATTAATCAATAAATATCTTATTATGATCATATGTCTATAATGTTTATCTGTGAGACTACTAAATAATTCATACTGAATTAGGGTTGCGATGCCTCAATATTGCTGGAGGTAGAGAACAGTGAGAAGACTGCACCACCGAATCTAAGTGTGAGGGGTTTCGATCTGATAGACGAGATAAAGGAGGTGTTGGAGGGCATTTGCCCCGGGGTCGTCTCATGCGCTGACATCATTGCCATGGCCACCAGAGACACCGTCTTCTTTGGTGCTCGTCGGGTACATTACAAATTCATGAAATCCTATAGGAAAAGATTCAGATACATCATTTGATTACATTGTTTCAAATTAGTGGTTAAATGTTTATATAGTAGTGAATTTTATTAAGAAAAATAGCAAGAATTGATTTAACTAACTATATCCAAAAGTTTTTTGAACGGTGATGATGTTTTTAATTTGAGGCACCAAATAGTCATCTAATCAGTCTATACGAACAATTAATTAATTGTGGTGGTGTATATGTAGAAACAAGAATTTTGGTACAACGTGCAAACGGGGCGAAGAGACGGCATGTCCTCTGTGGCAAACAACACCAGGGATTTGCCTCCTCCGTCCGTGTCCGTCTCCGACTCCCTCAAAATGTTTGCCAAAAAGAACCTCAACGCGGCCGACCTTGTCTATCTCCTCGGAGGTGGCCACAGCGTGGGCATAACTCACTGTCGCTTCATCCAAGACCGCCTCTCCAATGCCACTGCCACGCCCCAGATGAACCCGGATCTGCGAAACCGTCTCTCAGCCTACTGCGACAACCCCACCAACGAAATCAACCTTGACCAGGGCACTCCCAACACCGTCGACAAATCACTCTACACTCAAGTCTTGCGTCTCAAAAACGGTATTTTCAAAGTCGACCAGGAGATGGCGACCCACCCTCAGACAAAGCGCACAGTGCAAGCCATAGTCAACGGCCCAGACTACATCTTTGGTATCAACTTTGGGAGGGCCATGAGGAAGATGCAAGCCATCGGAGTGCTCACCGGCTCCAACGGTCAGATTCGTGCAACCTGCAAAGCCATCAACTAATTACCAATTCATTACCTTTCCTTGTATTTTATTAATGTTCTTTTATAACTCATCAATATTTCTAATTCATTATTGCACCATTTTGAGTGGTTTGCATGGTTGTTTTTTTTCTCAAGGGAATTTCCGAAGTAATAAACAATCTAAATAAGTTGCGTTCTACTTCATCTCATCTTTCTATACTGCAAGAAAGCTTTATAACTGCGAAAAATTTCATGGACCAGGTGACTTGAAACGTTGTGAAATCTCTTAACGTGGTTAAGATAGTTGTTCAAGATTTAGATTGACCAAATTATTGAACAACGAATTGTTTTAATAAGCAAATTAATCAAGGTGATATACAAGCAAACAATCAAACTGAAAGCAATAAAGAACACGAGATAATTGGTAACCATGTTCAGTATAAACAACCTATTCAGGGGGACGGATACGTTCAGGTGAAAGCAATCCATTATAATCAATCAATCAAGGTTATAGGAATTCCCAAACACCTCTCTCATTTGGTTATCTCCAATGGATATGGATCCAAGCTCCCCTCGGATCTAGAGACTCATTCTCTATGCTTTACATATATTCTCCCAAAGATCAATAGCACGACAATGCAACACACGATCTCACACTTCGTACGACGGTACAACAGCTGTGAGTTGTTCTAGGCTTGTTGTCGATGAAGATCTATGAACAAATAGAGACAAGCCAAGAACTTTGGTGCCGTGTATATGCCAAACAAAGAACCAAAACCACCAACTAAAATAAAAACCCTAGATGGGATATATATATTATATGATTTTGTTCTCAATCCCACACGGAAAGTCAACTCAATCCGATCCATCAAATCCGAGATCATGATCCCAAGAAAATCGGGTAACTAATTAAATCAGTTAGTTACTTGATTCAGCGTGTGGAAAAGATGCAATTTTCCTGATCTTAAATTGGTTGAACAACTTGTAGATGCTCATTCTTAAACAACTCGGTTACAATTTGTTTTGCCAGCCATAAGGATAAAACAATCTCCCCCATTGGTATTTTTATGGCAAAACAAACACAATACACTACGCAGAGTGCTTCAAGCAAATGTTTTAGCAGCAATAAGACTAATAAACAGTTCCAACAAAAAAAAATAGAAGCATTGTTTAACTAGCTTATTACAGTCCAAAATGAAAAACACTCAATAAAAATTACTCCTTTTTTTCCACAAAAAGGACAAGATAAGTAAATATTGCAAATTTATTCTTGAGCAACGGAAAGAATGAACTTCAATCTTCTTCTTCTTCTTCATTGTTAGCAGCATGAACTTGAACTAGGTCTTAAACCGGGTACTTGATGTCTCTGATCAAGTTCGAGATGAGCCTCCTCTAATTCGTCAGCCTTGTGATCTCAGCAGTCTCGAACTTCACCCCTACTTCCAGCTGGTAGAGAATCTTTTTGCCTTCATGGATGAGAAGAGAGAGGATGCACTGGCAGTCTGAGAACTTGATGGAGCATCTTCATGAACAAGTGAAGCAGGTTGCTCCCCATCAATATCATTCTTGTGCCACATGCATCAACGGACATGCCATGAGCCCTGTCTTGTCACGATATCATAAATGAGAGAAGAAAAACCTATAGGATGGTTTACCTTGTCAGAATCACCATGAGAAGCAATCTAGGAGAAGATGATTTCTCAAATGCTAACCGGTTGTTTGTTCCCGATAGCAAAGAGCAGATGAGCCATAGGCTTGGAGAGAGATCCCCTGTGGCGATTAGGGTACCAGTTTTGTTAGCAATCCCATAGAGGAGGGAGTACTTCGTGCTGAGATCGGTTGAGGATATGTTGTTCTCGATACAACTAGTCTTCTCTCTAATGGTGAGGCATAGGACAAGCTTGTCGAAGTCAGATTCTGGCTCAACAGTATGTTCAACCAACAAGCTGTAGTACTCGTTGATGACATGGGGAGTGATATGCACCTTCTTTCTTCTTAACATAACTTCTCCAAAGAAAGGAATTGCAAGGTTTCCAAAATCCTTAGTGAGGTTTGCTATAACGTCTCTCACGAGATGAACACCATACTTGTTAGATGAAATGTACCTCTTTCAGCAGAGAAATGATTTGAGGAACTGTATAATTTGCTTCATCTATTCTCTTCTCGTGAATAAATGAACGCTTTGCGACTGCATCCCATGAGACCACAAACCTTTCTTCCACACTCTTTTGACTCTGGAAGAATCTTCTACTCCCCATGAGATGTTCTTCTTCTTCTGAATGATCTCTTTTGTAGGACAGGGTTTACATGCAACATCTTTCCTCCAAGAAGTTGGTGGAGCATCTTCTCGAACATCTTCTTGAACAACTCTATGAACAACAGAAGTAGAGACTTGAACTCACTCTTTCTATAATGGCAGCAGCTTTCTTCTTCTTTTGAGGGTAGTCTATCTCCATCTTGTGAGGCTCTTCAGACTCAGTTGCCTCATCAACCTCAGAGACTCTAGCCGTCTCTACAACAACCTTATTGGCCTTCCTCTTCATGATCTTCTTGAAAGGACCTCTTTCTTCAGTGGCCTTCTCAGATGGTTCAGGGGCTTGTTCAATCCTCTTCTTCTTTGTCTTCTCGGTCTTCTTCTTCTTCAAGTTCTTCAGCACAGTAGTCAATGTTGGGTCTAAGGCTTCCTCAAGGTTAGGGATTACAATAGTTATCTCCCTCTGGGTTACATGAACCTGGATTGGTACCTCAAGAACCATCTCATAACACATTACAGGTTCCATGATCTCACCAACAACAGAATGAAGAGTACTAGACCTAACCTGGATAGCTTCTTCACTAGAACCCTCTCCTTGGGCTGGGTGATCAACAGGTGGCAAAGAATTTGGAACTTCAGAGTAGCAATGTCGACGAAGAGATTCAGAGGAGATGAATCTGGTAGAGTTTGAGCCTCCAAAAGAGCGGGGACATGGGACTCGAGAAGCTAGGCACAAGTGGTCACCATTTTTGCTAGGTTCGAAGAGTGAAAACCTCGAAAGAATTTCTTCGGAGAGAAAAGGGTTAAGGTTTTGGATGAATAACCTCTCGAACAAGTGAGCAATAAAGGATAAATAAATAAAATTGGTATTTAACCAATTACTTCCCTAGGAATTCGGAACGGTTACAACCCAAAGACCCATTTCAAATCACAATCGAGTAACCATTTTCTCGAAGAAAAAAAAATAGGAGTAACTAAAGCCTTCAACCATAATACACGTTAATCACCCTTAATTCCTTGTCAACCATATAAGACTTGGTCAATTTAACTATGGTTGACAGACAAGATCAAGAGACAATTAATTCTCAACAACACAAAGACCCAATGAGGATCTCAATGTCTCAAACATCAAGGGGCTTGGTTAAAATGTCTGCAAGATGTTTATTAGTAGGCATGTGCTTCAACTCAATCACCTTCTTCTTAACTAACTCTCTGATCAAGTGATGCCTGATATCTATGTGGTTTGTCCTCGAATGTTCCACAGGATTCTTCGAAATGTTGATGGCGCTCAGGTTGTCGCAGTATAATGGCATAACATCTTGTTGAACACCATACTCGCACAACATATGTTTCATCCAAATCATCTGAGCACAGCTACTTCCTGCAGCTATGTACTCTGCCTCGGCTGTAGATAATGAGATGTTGATTTGTTTCTTGCTAAAATAAGACACCAAATTGTTCCCCCAAAAAGAAACAAGCTCAAGATGTGTTTTTCCTATCTTCAGCAGTGCCTGTCCAATCAGCTTAGTATTAACCCACAATACAATAACTAATGTCATTGGTATACCACATACCATAATCAATTGTACCGCAAACATACTTGATTATTCTCTTGACTAAAGAGAGATGACTTCTTTAGGGTTTGCTTGATATCTTGCACAAACTCCAACAGCGTAAGAAATATCTGGTTTGCTTGCAATCAAATACAATAGACTCCCAATCATACTTCTATATAGGGTTTGAACAACTGATACTCCATCTTCATCCTTAGTGACTTTGATGTGAGTGACCGCTTGAGTTCTCTTGTGTGAAGCTTTTTCCATCTCAAACTTCTTTACAAGATTCCTTGCATACTTGATCTGATAGATGAAGATTCCCTCTGATTTTTGCTTGACTTGAAACCGAAAATAGGACAGTTCACCCAACATGCTCATCTTAAATTCATTTTGCATTTGTTCAACAGATTGTTCAACCAACTTCTGAGAACTGGAACCAAACACAATGTCGCCAACATAGATTTGAGCAATTATGAAGTCCAACCTTGTGTGTTTGATAAAAAGACTTTTGTCTACTCCCCCTCAAACATAGTCATGATTGATCAAAAACACATTTAGCCTCTCATACCAATCCATTGGTACTTGCTTCAAGCCTTACAAAGCCTTCTTCAGTTTGTACACATAGTATCTTCAAAGCCCATAAGTTGAGCAACATAGACTTCCTCATTGAGAAAACCACTTAAGAGCGCACTCTTGACATCCATTTGATAAAGCTTGAACCTCAAATGACAAGCTAGAGCAACTAGAATGTGAATTGCTTCCAATCTAGCAACATAGACTTCTTCAACTAGAAGCTCGCCTTGTTGAGAGTAACCTTGAGCAACAAGGTGAGCTTTGTTACAGGTAATGTTGCATTTGTCGTCAGATTTGTTCTTAGAGATCCACTTTGTACTTATGACATTGACATATGTGGGATAAGGAACCAGATCCCAAACATCATTGCGTTTAAATTCACCAAGTTCTTGCTGCATATCAGTTATCCAATATTCATCAACAATAGCCTCTTTAATATTTTTTTGCTCAATGCCGGATATAAAGCAAGAATGATTAATCATATCTCTATAGTTGAGAATAGGTTTATCTTTGGTTTTTCTCCCTTCATGTGGATCACCGATAATGGATGACAAAGGATAATTCTTTTGAACTCTTAAAGAAGGTTGAAGGATAGGAGTGCTTGAAGCTTTAGTAGAGATTTGCTTCTCATTCAAGTCCTGAACAGATTCATCATCAGATCAGCCAAGAAATTTATCTTGAAGAGTTGCAGAAGTCTCTGTTTGAACAACTTATTGAACATCTGTAAGGACGTCAAGATCATCATCATCAGGAGTGTTGTGGTCTTATACATCTTTGATCGTCACGTTGATAGACTCCGTTACGGAGTGAGTGGGATTGTTGAAGACTCTATAGGCCGACTAGAGATGGAATAGCGGAGAAAGATTCCCTCATCACTCTTGGGATCGAGCTTCTGCCTATACTCCATATCGTTGAGGATGTAGCGTGCACTTCCAAAGACATGGAAGTATTTGATTGTGGGCGTCATGCCTTTCCACAGCTCATAACAAGTCTTCTTAGTACCTGTACAAATTGACACTTTATTGATGATGTAGCAAGCAGTATTGATGGCCTCTCCCCATAATTTTAAGGGCGTTCCCTTAGCATGGATCGTGACACTGGCCATCTCCACGAGAGTTCTATTCTTGCGCTCAACAAAGCCATTCTGCTGTGGAGTGATAGGATATGAGTACCGATGGTTGATACCTTGAGAATCGCACTATTCAGAGAATGATTTGTTCTCAAATTCCGTCTCATGGTCACTTCAGACAGAGGATATGCAATTCTTTTTTCTCTCTAAAGTCTGGTAAACATAATGATGAAAGCCTTGACTGCATCTAATTTTTCTCTGAGAAAATCCACCAAAGAATATCGTGAATAATCATCTACGCATACAAAGACATACTTCTTACCACTGATGCTTTCCACTTGAAATGGTCCCACTAAGTCCATGTACATGAGCTCAAGAGGTCTTGTCATACTTCTTACCACTTATGCTTTCCACTTGAAATGGTCCCACTAAGTCCATGTACGGGAGCTCAAGAGGTCTTGTAGTGTCAATAATCATATGAGAAGTACGTTTGTGAGCATTCATAGTTTTGTTTCCCAATCTGGAAATCTCGCAAACAATATTGATGTCTCCTTTGAGTTCAGGGATTCCTCTAACAAGTCCACTGATAAGTGTGTTATATACGTACAAATCGCTCGTTCAAGGACTTGAATCGAAGCAAATCCTTAGGCGTTTTGATATATTCTTTTGTTTTTCTTTATTATTATAGGTTTTTATGAGTTAAAGGTATTTTGAGGGCAATCGAGCAACTTTGGGAGATTTGAACAGTTTTCGGACAAGTTAAAGCAAAACAAGAAATACGACACGGTCTTTTGCAGTATTCTGAGATTTTAATTTGATGAATTTGGATATTCCAGTGCCATAATTGTATAGATCTTTCTCTTACCTTTCCACCGCATGTTTCTTTGCGAAAATCGGACATCGGAGCAAGACGTTACGGTCCATTCAAAATTATTGCGCAGCTGTCCAATTTCTCCGCAGCCCAAAAACGCTGTTTTTATTAATTACCTGATTTTAAGCATTTTTTAGGTCCATAATACTCCGAAAATCAACTCTAACTTGTATATACTACTATTGTAACCTCAAAACACATCATTCATTCACTTTTTCTTTTCCTTTATTTTTCTTAGAGTGTATGGTTATTTTTTAGAGTTTTTGGAAGAGGAAAAATTGTTCTTAGCCAGAATTGAAAACCCGACGAGTCTCCGAACCTTAACTTCATTTGTTCTTCTTTCTTCTCTTCTTTTATTTATTTTATTTCATTATTGTTGAACATCAATTTTATTTCATATGAATTCTCTTTTGCTTTCAATCTTTGTTTTATTGCTTTTAATTATTTTGTTATGTTTAGCGCTGATTATGAACACCATTAGAGGTTAGGTTTCTTGTGGGGTTGCGATGTAGCCGGGATTGCTTGATATGAATTGTTCTTAATGTTTTCTAGTGTTTGATCACCATTAGAATTCTTATCTAGGATTCTTTAGCTACTCGAGGGAGAGTAAAAAATTGTGTTTTTGGTCATGTCTTCATAGTTGATCTTAGGTTAATAGAAAATCTAGGCAATTTATGTAATCGTTTGAACTCTTGTCGTATTGCATGTAGTTGTTTTAATAGGATTAGAGGCTGAGAGGATAATAATTTGTCAACTACATAGGTATGCTAGAACACTCAAGAGAGGCTAGTTAAAATTTTTGATAGATTCAGATTAGCATCCATAAGAGTGTATTTTACTGTTCAAACCCGAAATCTCCGACCTGGTTAGTTCCGGTGAAGTCATGACCCCTACTTTCTTTTATCCGAAAAGCTCATTTTTAATTATTTGCTCTTTATTTTATATGTTTTATTAGTTGATTTAATCCATCTCTCCTTCACATTGAAATCAATTCGCGTCAAGCAAAGGAAGTCGCTAAAATAACTAGTCCTCGTGGGATCGATACTCGTACTTCGTGTACACTATATTACTTGGGTGACACGTACGCCTGCGTTTTGTGTGATTTATTCGCAACATCCACCAGAAGTGATTTTCTTGATAGTCTTGTAATTTAGATGCCCCAATCTTTTGTGCCATAAACTCATCCCGTCGGATTTGCTAACCATACATCTTGTATGAGAAGTTGTTCCACCTTCTCCTAGAAGATAACAGTTGTTAGACGATTTCCTTCCTATCATAACGCATACGTCTTTCTTGTCAAAGACACGACATCCTTCACTGGTGAATTCCACACAATGGTATATGTCACACAATTGACTGTTGATCAACATTGGCTTTCAATCCATCAACATGAAGCACATCTTCTAGTTGAGGTACTCTTTTCAGATTAAAGGCTCCCTTACCAACAACTTCACCTTTTCCACCATCTCCGAAAGTCACTGACTGACTCCTGTTGTTCTTCATCTATGTGAGAGATCTTTTGTCACTAATTATATGACCAGAACAGCCATGGACGACATACCATCTTCCTTGTTCAATATGGCAAGTATAGCTGAAGGCCACAATACAAACATTCTGCATATTTCTCCAATCTTGACAGATAGAAGCATGATGTTTTATGGACGAAGGCTTCTCCATTCTGTTCATTCTGAGGTCAGCTAGATACCTGAAATATTAGGGTTTGATGTGACCATCACGATTGTAGTAATGACAGATCCACATCTTCTTGCGTCTGGAATTGGTACGAGTGGCACGTACAGAAACTTGGTTGAAAAACTTCATGGACCCGTGATCAGACAATTTTCCACTGACCTTGACAAATTTGGTGGTAGTTTAAGAAGAACCTCTTTGGAAGCCAATTCATTTGCTATTTCCACTTCTTCTCTGAGTAACCTAGATAGAGTCCAGATCACGTTCTTCTTTTCTTCAGTTGATTCAACTCCAAGTGTGCCTTCTGTTTTCCTTTCACTTGTTCTTTCAAGTCTATGACAACACTATTCAACTCCTCATTCTCATTAGAGAGCTCAAGAATCCTCTTCTCCAGATTACTCTTCTCAAGTTTCAGACTAGTGATGTTCTGGTTCAACATCTTGTTGTGTTCAATCACAGAAAGCCACTTCTCATTCAGCAGATAGAAATTCTTAACAATATTTTCCTTGGTGACTTCAACATCATCGTCGTTGCTCCACTCATCAGGATGATGTTCAACTAACTGCTTCCTCGAACTGTTCTCAGCCTTCTCATCAGTCACAACATTGAAGGCCATGAGATTAACTTCTTCATCTGCTTTCCTGGACTCAAAATCGTTGTCACTCCAGCTAGCCACATAAGATTTGTTATTCTTTTTCAAAGTATTGGCACACTCGGCAGCAATATGGCCAAATCCTTCACACTCTCGGCATTGAATTATATTAGGCTTGTCTCCTCTGTTGTTGCTTCCTTCACCAAACTGGTTCTTCTTCTAGAAGTTCCATTCTCTTCTGTTCTGAGGAGTCGATGAAGACTGTTGCCCTTGCCGATTCATCTTTCTCATAAACCTTCCAAAAAGTTCTTGGCAAGGTATGCAATATGTTCAGTGAAATCTTTCTCATCTTCAGATATAACTTTAGCTTTCAAGGCAATTCCTTTGGTCTTCTTTTCAAAATCCTTCTCTTTCTCCTTAAGGTTCATCTCATAGGTTTTGAGAGATCCTAAGAGTTCATCAAGCTCCATCATCTTCAAGTCATGAGTTTCTTCCACAGCCAGAACCTTCATAGCGAATCTCTCAAGAAGAGTTTTAAGCACCTTACTCACAAGTTTGGTATTGTATGTTTGCTCACCCAGAGAAAAAGACTCATTTGAGATATCATAGATTATGGCATTGTACTCAGAGATTGTCTCCCATCTTTCATGACCATATTCTCAAAAAGAGTAGTGAATTGACGAAGGCGCTGTTATCTAACCTTCTGACTACTTTGAAAGCAACAATCAGAATATATCATGCCTCTTTAGCAACCTCGTAGTTTGAGATTAGCTTGAAGATGTTTTCATTAACAATCAGAATATCTCATGGCTTTAGAGTTGCCATTTGCAACTTTGTGATGATCATCTGACCAATTTTTGATAGAAAGATCCACAGTAGCTCCTTCAATTACAATAGTAGGAGCCTTCCACCCCTTTTTAACAACCTGCCAAGCACTTTCATCAATAGCTTTAAGAAACACCTTCATCCGAGCTTTCCAATAGGCATGATTGGATCCTTCCAACAGAGGTGGTCTACCAATGTTATATCCTTCTTTCATGTTCATCTTAACACAAGACACACGTTAGTAATTATCCCAGATAGAACTCAGCAAGATATAGTGACTTGCTCTGATACCATTTGAAATTACTTAACGTGATTAAGATTGTTGTTCAATATTTAGATTGACCAAGTTATTGAACAACTAATTGTTGTAATCAGATTAATCAAGGTGATAAATAAGTAAACAATCAAACAGAAAGCAATTAAAAAATACGAGACAATTGGTAACCCTGTTCGGTATAAACAACCTACTCAGGGGGACTGATACGTCCAGGTAAAAGCAATTCACTATAATCAGTCAACCAAGTATATAGGAATATTAAGTTTGACAAAACTCCCATTTCGCAAAAACCTCTCTTCTTTTGTTATCGCCAATGGATATTGATCCAAGCTCCCCTCGGATCTAGAGCTTTCCTCTCTATGCTTTACCTAATCTTCTTCCAAAGATCAATAGCACGTCAATGCAACACACGATCTCACACTCAATACGATGGTATAAAAACTGTGAGTTGTTTTAGGCTTGTTGTCGATGAAGATCTCCAAACAAGTAGAGAGACAAGCAAAGAAATATGGCAGCGTGTATATGCCAAACAAAGAACCAAAACCACCAACCAAAATACAAACCGTAGATGGGATATATATGGTTTGGTTATCAATCTCATACGGAAAGTCAACTCAATCGGATCCACCAAATCCAATATCATGATCCCAAGAAAATCGGGTAACTAATTAAATCAATTAGTTACTTGATTCCGCGTGAGGAAAAGACGCAATTGTCCTGATCTTAAGTTGCTTGAACAACTTGTAGACGCCCGTGCTTGAACAACTCAGTTACAATTTGATTTTCCAAATAAACTATTCCATAAGGATACAACACGTTGAATTTGCAATCTACCCAATATTTCAAGAATATTTAAATTTAGCCATATTTAGTGATGTGACCTTATTAATCTGATAGTATTTTACATGATTATCCCTAAAATTTTCATACGTTAATTTTGAGAAATGGTTTATTTACAAAAATAAACAAAACGTTGGCTAGTTCATTAAAATCAAGTTTGAAATTGGCTAGATATAGCTTCGACGCCCTTATAACTACCTACATTATTCATCCAAGATGTAGGTTTTGCATACAAGCTCTTAAATTTTTTATTTTTCCATTGGTTTTAAGTATGCTCGAAACAAAAGTTAAGTAATTTGATTCATTTTTAAGCTTTCATTATTTATTAAAATTACATTTTTTGGATATGATATAACTAGGGTGTATAGCGGCATAAATACCCAATATAATTAGAGAGACCGAGAGAGAGATCTGAGAGAGTTAGATATTCAGACAGCGAGAGAGAGAGGGAGAGAGAGAGAGAGAGAGATAGAGAGAGAGAGAAAGAGAGAGAGTCAAAGTACATGATCAGAGCGAGAGAGAGAGTCAAAGTATATGATCAGAGCGAGAGCGAGAGAGAGAGAGAGAGAGAGAAAGTCGTTGTCTGGTGGTCACGACATCAGAGAACGGTGTTCTAGGGCTCGGAGAGTCTGCTCATGGTGGTGGTTTGGTTTAAGGAGTGGTTTTTTGTGGTGGTGGTGGTGCTGGAGAACACGAAGCGAGGTTTGGAAGAGGTGGCGGCGGAGGTTATGGAGGTCTGGCGGAGGTCTGGTAGAGGTGATGGTAGTCTGGTGGAGGTGGTTGTGGTCTGACGGAGATCTGGTAGAGGATGTTGGTCTGGTTAATGCGGTGGTGGTTTGGTGGAGGCGGTGATGGTCTAGAGGAGGTTAGGTAGTAGTGGTCGTCGTTTGGTAGAGGTGGTGGTGGTATGGAAGAGGTCTGGTGGTGGTGGTGGTGGTGGTGGTGGTCAGACAAAGGTCTGGTGGTGATGGTCTGGTTCGAGAAGAAGAGTTTAGAGAGGGTTGACCTAATTTTTTGACGCAACAAAATCGCATCCAATTGTGGTAACGAATACAACAAAGTCGCATCCAAAAGAGCCTTGGATGCGACTAGTCGTATCCAAAAATGATTAAATTAAAATAAATCCACGTCATCAAATGAACGAAAATAAAAGGGAAAATATATCTCACTTCTAATTTAGACTTTTAGATACGACTAGTCGCATCCAAATGTCGAATCCAAAAATCTGGCAGTCATTGGATGCGACTAGTAGCATCCATATTAGTCAATCCACCTACTTAAATGAGCGAAAAATTTGTGAATTCTCGGTTACCTCATTGGATGCGACTAGTCGTATTCATTGCGCTTTGGATGGTGATCTTAGATTAAGAAACTTAATAGAAAAAGTATGTTCCTAAAATATTCTCTTCAGTGTGCGATTTGGTCTAGTACCATTTGAGCAAAAAGAAAATTTGGTATAAAAATTACATTAAATTTGGTATTAGCATTGGAGATGCTCTTAGCCACGGGTGAAAGTCAAACGTGAAGGGTAGGGAATGAGTAAAAGATAAATTAGGTTAGAATTAGGATAAATTACATATTTGCTCCCTCAACTTTGACCTCTGTAACAAGTGACTCCTGGAACTTTGAAAACTGCTGTTTCACCCCTTTAACTTGTATCTCATTTTTATTTTACTCCTTCTGTTAAAGTTTGGCGTCAAAAGAGACTGAAATTGAACATGTGCTCATCACGTGGTGGGAGAACGATGGAAATTATGGATTTGACCTTATGTGGGTTTATAAATGTTTTGTTTTATATTATTATTATTTAAGGATTATAATATGTTTGTTATATTTTCTTCATTTATTAAAAAAAAATTAACAACAACGTTTGTCTCTCTCTCATCACCTTCTTCTTCGACGTTACCTGCACATAAAAAAAATCCGGTTTGACTTTGAACATCAACATACAAAACACCATTTTTTTGCTAGAACAAACAAAACCAATCTAATCCTCCGTGGAGTGAGGCTTCATCCTCTGTCTCTTTTCCCAGCGAACTTGGTGAGCTTGGCATCGAACTCAGGATTGATGGGTGGTTATGTGGCTGGATTTGTTCGTCTACAATCTGTGTCGTTTAGTTCAAAATTTGGGTCTCCCTTTTATTGGTCTGGTGTATATGGGTAAAGACCTCGTGCTAGAGTAAGGTTTCTCCGACAAGAACGATCCACAACCTTGAAACCCCCAAATCGAACATGAAACAGGGGATGCCGTGGCTGGTCCGTGTGCAAATATTTGGATTCGCGAGTGAACTCATTCGAAGTCCTTGTACAATGGCGATGTTGCTCTTGGTCCACGAATCGGCATCGCGATGGGTGGTCGTTGAATGGCGGAGATGACGTTTTCGGTCCATGAATCAGACCGCTCTACGTCTTCTTCACCATGACCTTTTATCTCTCTATATCTCTCTCTCCGATGTTTATGAAGAATCATCACATCTAAATTTATTGTCTCACGAGACTAACTCTGGTCTGATTTTGAATAGCTTGAATATTTTGAGCAGATTTTCTCTTTCTCTTCTTGTTTCCTTTTTTTTTCTTCTTATTTCTTCTTTGCATTTTCGCTGCAATTGCCTCAATCTCTGTCTCGCTGCTGGTTCTTCAATGACATTTTCTGCCGCCAGAGGATCGGAACTCCGGCGCAGCTCTCTCCTCGGATTCCGTCGCCATTGTTGCTGATGAAGAGCTTGCCTCTGGAGTGATTCAGTCGCCATTTTTTTTATGTTGAAAGCTTGGAATAATACTGTATGCTTGGAATTTTGGTTATAGCTTGGTTCAATATAATTAACTGATATGTTTTCAATTTTATGAGCAATATATATTTATAAGTGTATGTGTGTGTTTGTTTTTTATATATAATCGGAGAGAGAGAGAGAGAGAGAGAGAGAGAGGATGATTTTTTTATGAGAATTTTATTTATTTTTTAATTTACCATAATACCCTTTCTTAATAAACAATTTGGCCAATTTCAGTCTATTTTGACGACAATTTTAACAGAAGGACTACAAATTAATTGGTCTTTAACATGAAGGGGTGAAACTGCAGTTTTCAAAGTTGCAGGAGTTAGTTGTTAAAGAGGCCATAGTTGAGGGGGCAAATATGTAATTTATCCTTAGAATTACCCTGGGTTTTTGGTATAGCGGGCCTTCCCAAACTAGTTTACTATGTTCTAACTTCTAATGGGATCTCTATTTTCAAAGAGAGATTTGCATCAAAGTCACAAACTCTGCTCCAAATTGCAAATGAGTCACGACGAAAAAAAGGTGTTGCATAGATGTCACTTTGATAAAAAAAAAAAAAAAAAAAAAAAAAGGACAAAAATACCCTTACGCAGATTTCAAAGTAGACTCGCAGTCAAATATTTCGAAAAAAAAAAAATAGACTCACAAAAGAAATTACAAATAGTAGACTCGTAGTCAAATATTTCGAAAAAAATAGACTCACAGAACAAATTACAAAAAGTAGACTCGCAGTCAAATATTTCAAAAAAAAAGTAGACTCCTTCACAAATACAAATACATCAACACAGATTCTTTCGTCCTATTCTTCCCCGATTCCTTCACGATCTGGCTCCCGAGCCTCGCCGTCGACCACAGCCCCGACGGCCTCGCGTTCTCGTCGCCGTCGCCGATGGTCTCCGCCGAAACCAGGCTCTTCCTCGCCGACGACGCCGATTGGAGAATCCTCTTCTCTAAACTCTCGATTCATTCTCGATCTGCCTCCCGAGCCTCGCCGTTGACCACAGTCACGACGGCCTCGAGTTCTTGTCGTCGTCACTGGTGGTCTCCGCCGGAACCAGCCTCTTCCTCGCCGACGACGACGATCGGAGAATCCTCTTCTCCAAACTCCCGATTCCTTCTCGATCTGCCTCTCGAGCCTCGCCGTCAACCACAGCCCCGACGGCCTCGCGTTCTCGTCGCCGTCGCCGGTGATCTCCGCCGGAACCAGCCTATTCCTCGCCGACGACGACGATCGGAGAATCCTCTTCTCCAAACTCCTGATTCCTTCTCGATCTGCCTCCCGAACCTCTCCGTCGACCACAGCCCCGACGGCCTCGCGTTCTCGTCGCTGTCGCCGGTGGGCGGCCGCGTTCTCGTCGCTGTCGCCGGTGGTCTCCGCCGGAACCAGCCTCTTCTTTGCGGCGGCGGAGGAAGATGAGGAAGGGGAGAGAGAGTTGGCGAGATTCTTCTTGTCGGATCTGACCGAGGAGTTTGAGAGAGATTGATTTTATCATAAGAGGGTAATTTAGACTTTCTATAGGTGACACAAATGCAAATAAGTGATACGGATGCAATTTTAGCAAATAAGTGACACAAAATACAAGGAATGACTGAAGTTGTGACTTCAGCCGCAAATGCCACATTTTCAAAGGTGATGTTAACTTTAAAAAAATGGGCCTTAAAAAAATTAAAATTAAAATTTAGTGTTATAATTTTTTAGATATATGTTAGTTACACCTTGAGGACTCAGTGAATTTCAAGGGGGAAGAGTTGTTACGAGTCTAAAATATTCTAAATATTTGTTATATAAGGCCAAACGTAATGCAAAAGAAAGGGTGGATGAATATTACAAAAACCTTTTTTTTACTCTTTATTTCCTCTACATTTCTGATAGCTGCCTTTAGGCTTATGTCATACTATATATGTCATGTGTCCCAGGATATGTATGTTTCGCGTGGCTGATTAACAAGTCATTTGGGTCTAGAACGCCTATAGCAATGTCCTGCCCTGACCAAGAGAACTATTGTTGTAGACTATAAAGCATAGTATGTATGTATATATATATATACATATATATATATATATATATATATATATTATGACAAAATTGGTCAGAATGTGACCTCTAATGCCAATCTTCTTTGGGTGCGTTTTCTAAAGCAAAGATACTATTCGGGAGATGAGCTTTTTTGAAGTATAGCCCAAAAATGGGCATTCTTTCATCTAGAAAGACATCGAGGCTACAAGAGACTTGATTAAAAATCAATCTGGCTTTATTGTCGGCAAAGGGGAGAGAATGAGAGTTTTCAAAGACTCTTTGGTTAATCCTAATCGGTTGCTTAGTAACGAGAAAGACCCTTGAGAATCCACAAGATCCTATAGTTCTTGACTAGCTGGACGGTAACAGATATATAGACCAGTTTCGTATTCTGAGTTCACCAAGGGAAGACAAACTCATATAACTTGACTCGTCGAATGGCGTTTTTAGTGTTCGTTCGACTGAAGTTTTGAGCGGCGAGCTCCCTTTGATTCTAATTTGGCGGTTTGAAGATCGATGTGGAATTTAAAACTCAGGAGAGGACGAGGATCTTGTTCTGGAGCATTACCGCTGACTGCTTCCCAACGGCACTCCATGCGAGAAAAATGGTTTCGGACGATATTTGCAGACTTCGTGGAACGGAGAAGGAAATTGTGACCAGGCCTGATTGTGACCCACTTCTTTTTAATATGTGATAATGCCCGGTAGTGGTGGTTCTTGGAAGCTAAAAGTACGATTTTGATGTTAGAATCCCAAACTTCGAGATTGGACGCTATGAAGACTTTGTTTGAGAAAATCCAGATTGGGGAAAATCTGGGAATGCCCAAGAATGACATGGAAGATCAAAGCGACGATTACGGAGATAAATAAGTACGACGATGAGTCTGTTGGTAGAGAGATGATTCACACAACTGCTCCGTAGGATTGTGAGAGTCCTTCGACTGGTGTTTTGAAGTTTAATGTTGATTTATTTTTCAATTTTGCTTGACTGAATAGGAACTCAAACCTCATAGCTCATACGGCACGAAATGGGCTGTGAAAGAATGGGTTTCAGATTTTTGTTAACTTGAGCGATGTTAAGACGCTTGTTCATAATGCTTGTATAGCCTTCGGGCTCTTTCCTTTCGGGCCGTGTAATGTCATGATTAGCGTACTCTTTCCTCTCCGTCGCATTTATTTAAGGAAAGATTCGAAAAAAAAAAATGTTATAAACATAAATAAACGAAATTGACTGATTATAACTTTAAAAAATGTTATTTTCGTAACAAATATTTAAGATGCTGTTTTAGAGATAGAGTAAAAAAAAACCAAAACAAAATTTACTATGAAAAGCAACTACACAGGTAAAAACTAGTAGTTATAAAAGAAAAAAATAACTAGGCGGCGTTAGACGCCACGTCATATAATTATATTTTTATTTATTTCTATGAGAAATATAATCTTTTAAGGTTAATTAACAGCCTGTATTTTTGTTGGAGATTGTCACATAGTGGGAGAGAGTATTATTATTATTATTTTACCACCGCCGCCTCTTTTCCTTTTGTTTTTTTCTCTCTCTCGAGATGGACATTCCCTCCGCCCGATTCCGGCGGCACCAGCAGAACCGGCAAAGGGAATCCCCTTCCGCCGCCGACCGATTCCTGGGCCCCACTCCAGTCTCCACCGCTTCCCTCGGAGAAGAGCTCGACGAGGATGACCTTTTCTGGTCCAATTCCAGCTCCGCCGCCGCCGCCGACGAATCCCCCTCCCCCTCCCCTTCCCCTTCCGTCGTCAGTCGGCTCACCCGCATCCGGAGCTTCGCGGGGCCTCCGCCGGAGGGCTTCGGGATCCTGGCCGCGCTTCCCGAGGAGGACGACCCTCCGTCGTCCCGCCTCTCGTCTTCGTCGTCGCCGTCGCGCCTGATCCCGGTCGCCCCGAGGCCGCCGCACGACCGATTCACGCCGCTGTCGTGGGCGAAGCAGCCGCAGTCGCTGCCGGTGAAGGTGCCGATGCTCTCCGGCTACGCGCGGGGGGAGGCGGAGTCGCTGCCGGATGCGGACGACGGCGAGTCGCTGATGCTGCCGCCGCACGAGCTGGTGGCGCGGAGCCTGGCGCAGTCGCCGCGGCTTTCCTCCTCGGTGCTCGAAGGGGCCGGCCGCACCCTCAAGGGCAGGGATCTCCGCCAAGTCCGCAACGCCGTCTTCCGCCAAACAGGTTTTCTCGATTGAGATTAGTTTTTTTTTTTCATTTTAGTTATTATGATTTGTTCATTCTTTTGATTTTGAGTCAATTTGTAAACCATTAATTGTGTTTGTTTGGGGATTTTACCGCACCTCACAAACATACAATGCTAAGTCGGCTGTTTCTGTTTCTAATATCTATTTCTTCAATTAACAAGCTAAGCTCCTACTTTTCTATAGTAACCATTGAGATTGTTGTGATAATACTTCGCCTTTGCTGAGCAAATTACATGAGCTACGCAATAAAGCTGTTGCACTGATGTTCAAGAATTGCCTCTGTTTCAAATTGTATGAATCCTTTTTTCTCAACGTACAGTATCAGAAATTGACTCGAAACCAATTCTTATATGTGCTTGTTATTTAGTATTTTGTTGTATAATTGTATCGGCTCATAGGGAATCTTGAATGCTCAATCAGTTATTGGAGATTGACATATTAATGCCGGGTTTATAACTTCCGTTGGATGGATGACAAACTGGCATTGTGGGATCAAGTATCTTTAATTTAACTCTATTTTCCGACGCATATGCTAAGCAACGAGTAGGGATGATTTGCTGGGAACCTTGGGCGCAAAGGTGGTTTCTTTTGCTCAGTCTCAGTTCTTGCATTTGGATGAGTGACGCGCATATCCACAGAGAGGTCGGCGTTTCCTCATCTCCAGCACATGGTAATAAAAAAGGTATAAATGAGCAGCGCCGATGTGTTATACGAAAAGGATAGAATATGGGCTTCGGGTTTGTTGGCCAGAGACTCTAAAGGCTTATTTCAAGCTATTTATCTCGGTCTTTAATTAGAACCTTTTTTCAAATAGAATATATCTTAAATTGTTATCAATATAACTTCTCCTTCTCTTTTAACTAGTTTTATAAACGCTCTACGCCCGAATGATTTAAATTAATATAAATTATAAAAATCAATAATATTACATAAGTTAAAAAAATGTTCTTCACAGCTTTCATTCAATCAATAGGCATCACAAAAAATAAAGATCTAAAAAAACTACGGAAAGTGATAAATAATAAAAATATAAATAACACTTTATCTAATTTTTATAAAATGGATAAGCATGAAATATTGAGAGAAATAATAGATCAAAGAAAAAGATTGTGCCCTTCATTTTTTTGCATCGAGACATCCATGTAAAGTCTTGATTCGAGTATTATTGAACATTTAGGTCTCTAATTACTTTGCCACATTAAATCTACAGCTAGTTCTCTATTAGAGAAAGCACTACAAAATAATATTCCATTTGTTGTATGGTAAGAAAACGCAAAAGAAAAAGTTACAATTTTACTTGAGCTTCATACCTCAAGTTCCTTGACTCTTGCAGGAAATAACAATGAATTAAAAAAATGAGATATATATTTTTAACTAAAAGTAACGTAACTTTTTGTCGGCCTAGAATCCAGAGGAAAAAAGAAACTTATTATTTTTTCATATTCTAGTTGAATGATAGAAGTGACTTAATGTCAGAGTTGTTTCTTGGCTTAAAGTAATAATGTGACTCTTCATATTCCATTTGCCGTATTGTAAGAAAACGCAAAAGAAAAAGTTACAATTTTACTTGAGCTTCATACCTCAAGTTCCCTGACTCTTCCAGGAAATAACAATGAATTAAAAAATGAGATATATCTTTTTAACTAAAAATAACGTAACTTTTTGTCAGCCTAGAATCTAGAGAAAAAAGAAAAACTTATTATTTCTTAACCAAAATTGTACATTATTTTACTAATTGTTTTTTAAGTGTATATATATATGCATATTATAAATAATTGCCTAATATAATTCTTATTATGTATTTTCTGAATGTTCATTAAGAATCACAGTGACTTGGAAGTAATGTTGTAGCATTATTTAAAAATGGATTGGGAAAAAGTCATAAAAGCTGATTCATGAAATATATAGGCGCCAATTTAGGAAAACTCAAGGTCAGATATTTAATATTGAAAAATGCAGAGACACTGGATCGATTCTCGACACTTTCAAATATAAAACACATCTGAGAGCGGCACTTTCTGGTGGCAATATGCACGGGAGTGTTTTCCTTCTTGTCACGCTCATTGAGAGTCGAGATATCAGCAATCAAAAGCTCCTCGACCACGAGAGGACACTGGTTTGACCCTTCCTGTCTTTGATGCTAACGATTCATGTTCGTCGTTTCAGTTCTTCCTCGCTATCCTCACGTCAGTGTCCAATATCGACTTCACCACCTCCAACTGGTTTTTCATCGCTGTAGAGTAAATTGGGCTTGTATTCGTTGACTCATGACACAAATAGCCAGAAGTGACCGCAATACTTGAAGGAAATGAACAATGCCAATACGTTAAGGAAATAAACAATGTCAATACCTGAAGGAAATAAACAATGTCAATACCACCATATCGAGCTTAAGAAATCAGTTTAAACTCCAAAAATGAGGTTGTCTTAATGACCACAATACCTGAAGGAAATGAGCAATGTCAATACCAACATATCGAGTTTAGGAAATCAGTTTAAACTCCAAAAATGAGTTTGCTTGGAAGGAACTTTAGTAACAAGGAGCCTCATAGCTTTTTTTTCTTTCTTTTTTGTTTTTATCTTTATTAGTATTATTTGTAGGTATGAAGTCTTTGTTTTCATTCGTACAGATATGGATAGGCAAAAGTTTCAGCTAATCAAGACTTTAGCCTTTTCCTTTCATTTCACAAACTAAGCATTTTGTTTTAACAAAAAAAAAAAAAAAAAATTACTACTTTTACTTGAAATTCATCTTCCTAAAAAAAAGTTTCATAGCATAAAGTAAAAAAAAATGCAAAAAGTAAGTAATATACAAATGTAATGGAATATCATGTACCTCATGTGTTACAAGATGAGGTAATTATGCAATTAGAATCAGTGTTCGCCAAGAATAAGACCTCGTGATAAACAACATTCTTTGTGCACGGAAGAGAAATATTGTCACCATCATTTGGCTTGATCAACACCTTTATAGAACCAGAATTTCTAGCCCTTGACAAAGCAACATATAATTGTCCGTGTGAGAACACATGCTCCGTTAAATATAAACCAACATAGTCCAAAGTCTGTCCTTGAGCTTTATTAATTGTCATTGCAAAATATGGGCGCTTGAAAGCAAATGGACATGAGTTGGTGTCAAGTGGGATAAAAGGAATCCTAGGTAGGAAAACTATTTTCCCTGAGTATTTCAGAGCTTGAGTTGCAGAAAACATATAACACCCAGCCCCTCAAATATATTGTTCAAAAGAAGGCCTAACCTATAGAACGACGTGAATGCCTATGCGGTGACGAGACCACAATCCAAGTCCGAGTCCGACAAAAGCTAACTATTTCTTTTTTTCCTGTGAAAACAAGCCAAATAAAATTATTATAGATGTATGGGATGAATAAAAAAATTTCAAATTAATATCAATAGATAGCTCAAATAACAGTAATTTTTTTTTTATATAAAAACAAGCACATCAGAATCATAGCATTATACAGTTTCATCAGACCAAGAAAGCAGTAATAAACAAACTAAGACTAAAAAATGGTAGTACACAGGAAAGAGAACAACAAATCTCTACTGACCTTCACACTGGTTGAGAACGATGTCCTCGATGCGACAACAAGGGGCGTCGAAGTATTTCTCCTCCGGAGACTTTACCTACCTATCACAAAAAAAAAATTCTAATGGGTCTCTCTCTCTCTCTCTCTCTCTCTCTCTCTCTCTCTCTCTCTCTCAGCAAGGATTTCAATCTGTCTATATATGGAATCTCATAAATTTGCAAAGCTATGTAAAGTTTCCGGGTATTAAACCATGTTAATAACTGAGCAGTGTAATGTACAGCAATTGAAGTTCCATACCCCCTATTTCATACCAATATTTACAAAGATACCCAAATTATATCTTCAAAGCATTTAAAAAAAAAATTCCAGATAAATTCATCGACATCTGTAAGTGGTTTAAAGTTTTTTTGTTTTGTTCTATGTAAGTTTTCTTGGTAAAAAAAAAACAGAGTAAAGAGAACAATTATTTGCTAGTGACCTTCACTTTAATTGAGAACGATGTCCTTGGTGCGACATCGATGAACAGCAAAGAACGAGGTGCTTCGAGTTTCAGCGAAGGAGTTTCAACAGAGTCAAATCCATAAAACTTTCTTGGCGTCGCCGCCTTCAGTGACAAAGCTGAGAACAAAGCCGAAATGTTAGGAGCAGATTCTCAAGGCGAAAGATGCCGAATTGAATTCCCAACTGGAGAACAAAGACGAAATGATCGCTGGCTCAGAATGGAGTTGAAGAAAATGACTAAGATCTCTGAGATTCTTGGTTCCAAAGAAGAAGAGACTGAGAGGAAATCCCAAATGGAAAGACTCGGAGCTTAGCTGAACAAGAGAAAGAGGTAGTGATCGAAGAACTAAGGATGAAGAATTTCTTTGAAGAGAACATAGAGTGGACTGAGATCCGAAATCAGCTAATGAAAGAATGAGAAACGGTGAAGAAACTGAAAGGTCTCAAGCTCAGAGTCGAAATGAGAGTGAAGCATACACTAGGACAAAAAACGTTATCCGGTGCGACGAATGTCGCACCCAATACTTAAAATGTCGCACCTAAAAGTTTATTCGGTGCGACATTAGGTGCGACATCGTCGCACCGGATAGAAGGTATTCGGTGCGACATGTCGCACCAAATAAGTACACCTTTAGGTGCGACACTTCCAGGTGCGACATGTCGCACCTACTGCCCAAGCTATTTTCCTGCCAAATTTAATAACATTGACAGGTAAATTCATATCTGGTGCGACAAAGTCGCACCTAATGCCATTCCCGCCATATTATTCGGTGCGACATTGTCGCACCGAATATGGTTTTTAAATTAAAAAAAATACAAAATTAAAAAACAAAATCAAAATTCATTTAAAATTAAATAAAAATTAATTAACAAAATTCTAAATTAATTAGAAATAATATTCTGAAAATAGAATTCTTAATTAAAAATACAAGTTCTTTCCAAAAAAGCGAAAAAATGAATTCCTAATTTTTTTTCCTATAAAACTTATCGATAGTAGAATTTCCTCTACCGAATAAGTTGCCAGAACTTCGAGAACCGCTTCCGCGTCCTCGTCCAGCACTGCCTGACGCCCTGCCGCTCGCTCCGCCACTTCCGTAAGGACGGTGTCGCAAGAAATCCATAGAACCAGGCGTAGAACCCGGCGTGGAACCTGGCGTCTGCTGATCAGTCCCACCTGGTTGCGGTGCATGCGGAGGTTGGGGAGTCGTGGGAGGCTGGTTGTGCATCTGGCTGAGGAAGGCGATTTGTTGTCGCATCTCCTGCAGCTCAGCTTGTTGGGCATCCATCTGAGCTCGCATCTCGGTAACCAATGGATCGGTCTGAGATGACGAACTTGACGAGCCCCCATCTAGCGTTTAGGCAACACCCAACGATGACCTTGGGATCGAAGGCCCTAAACCGACTTCCCAATCTCTGCGTACTCCCAAAACTTCGCGCATCGCGTACATCTCCGTATCTTCTTGGGAGATCACGACGTTTTGCTCCGCCGCTTGCCGCAAAATATCTATCGTCTGGGCGGTGACTTGATCCTTCAAAATAAAACCACAAAAAACTTATCAGATAAGAAGAAATAAAGTAATTAAATATAGTAAATAAAATTAACTTACGTATTGCGACTTCACGAAGTCCGTCGTCCACGATCTCTTAGCGTCATGGTGTTTTTCTGACCATATCGCTAAAGCCGAGCCTATACTCCCTTCTTCCCTTCGCTGTAATTTTTCAACATTAAAATATGAATCACATATATATTGCATATTAATATTAAGAGCCTTACGATCCTCGAGCGATGACCAAAAAAACTAAGCGACCCTTGTCTCGCCTTCGTCTTCTTCATCTTTGAATTTTCCCGGTTGCGGAGAGATTTCGCCTGCAAGACATAAATTCGTTAAGTTTAATTTTAAGAAATTCGAATAACCGTCGGAAGTTCAACTCATACCTTATGCTCCGGCGAGTCGAACGTCTCTATTGCTTTCAACCAGGCTTCCTTGTTGTAGCCTTCGGGAGTTTCATTTTTAGCGAGATCCTTACTCCCGCAAAATGTCTTGAAGAAGAGCTGCGACAACCTCGACTTCTGGCCACGGCGCATCCTCTTCGCATCGCGAATGATAGCCATATCAATCTCGTTGCGAATAGGATCTGCAGGCACAAGCTCGCCACTCTCGGGATGTTCATAAACGAAGTTATACTCGTTATGAATCGAGTTCATAAGAGCCGCCACACTCTGCGCAGGTACATAATTCCAGTCTGGGAGGTCGACTGGAATGGTACTCTTGATCAGGTTTCCTAATCGGTTTTGGAACGTCCCGATCAACGGATTTTGCTCCCTGACGTCTTGGTAGAACGCCTGCGCAGTCTGATCGTTGCGAACTGTGTTCGCTCCAGGGGTCCCAACACGAGCTCTCGCAGAAACGACGCCAGTCGTTGGTCCCCGCTTCTTCCTCGGCATCTGCGGGGGGTCACGCTCTCCTCCTGATGGGTCCTAACCTGAAGTAGACATCCTGCAAAATGAATTGTAGTTAGTATTTTTAATAACTATGTATTCGACGACTATGGTTATTACATGGTGTTAGTCATTCATCATTGTCACTCGATGTAATGTTAGTATCGACATCAACATCGTCTTCCTCAAAAACGGCGTACGTCTCATCTTCTTCATCCACTTCTTCATCATCTTCAACAACAGTAACAAGCTCGGCCGTAGCGGTTTCGTGTCGATGATTAAGACGGTCGATATTTGACAATTCTATTGTCAATGGAATCGATGCTGAAGTGGTCGGATCAACTTCAGGAATGTCCCGTATCCCCCATTGATTGCATTCCTGAACGGTGTCTCTGCTCAAGCGTTAACGTGTACGCTGCTGGCGGTTTGTACCACCCATTCCTATGTTGTCTCAAGTGCAGAGCAGACTTGATTTTCAAGTCCATCAAGTCCAATCTCGACTTCTCCGTATCGTAGTTCTTCTTTTCCAAGCTGAGCATCGTCCCGAGAAGATTCTCGCACACGTTCTTCTCTATATGCATGACGTCCATGTTGTGCTTCAACTCCAATTCTGACCAGTAACACAACTTATAGAAGATGCTCTTTTTGGTCCAATTCAATTCGCAATCAGCACGTTTTCGTTTACCGATATTTTTGCCGGTTGTCGTGGAAGAAACACTAGTCAACTGATCGAGTATGTCTTGCGCAGTCAACTTGACAGGTTTCTGGCGCTTCTCGTGACGATTTACGTAGTGATCAGTGTTGGAATTGATCTAGGGTTTAAGAAAAAGATTAAACGCTTCGGGAAGCGGCGGAATTTTAAAAAATTTCTTTACAAGTAAAAACAGTTTTTACTAACCTAGACAAAGAGCAAGTACATGTAATTAAAAACTAATATGAGCTAGAAGTTTACTAACCTTTCTTGAAGCTTGAACTTTGAAGAAGCTTTTGGAAAGTTTGCAACGCTCGTCTCCCCTCACAGCACGTCTCTCTTTCTTTCCTCGGCACCTCGAGCAACCAC
This sequence comes from Urtica dioica subsp. dioica, assembly GCF_054948205.1. NCBI lineage: Eukaryota > Viridiplantae > Streptophyta > Magnoliopsida > Rosales > Urticaceae > Urtica > Urtica dioica. The sequence continues at coordinate 11,246,634 of NC_142766.1, forward strand.
GAAAGTTTCTATCACTAAATCACTCGAAATAAAGGAATTAGTGAGTGGACACTTTTAAACACTACGACTTAAGAACGAGTCTTGAAGTCGTAGAGCTAAACACTAGGTCGAGTGAGGACCTAGGTGCCAAAACAAGAAAAATTGAAAATAAACTAGAGAGAGAGAGGGGGGAGTTTCGGCCAAAGTTCTAGAGAGAGAGTCTCTCAAATCTCTTAAACTTGGATGAATGAATTGTGAGGAAATGAGGCTCCTATTTATAGGAGAGGTCTCACCTTCAATAAGGTAGTTTCCTCTTCTATAGAATATCACATATTAATGAGCCAATTTCCCCTTTTCTTCTATGAGGCACACGGCCAAGACTTGCCAAGCAAGTCCTTGGATTTGTTTCCTCTTTTATTTGCTTCTCTCTTGACCCTTATGACCGAAATTCCCTTATGCCATGCATAGGAAATTTGTTTCCTCTTTTTCTTTTGGCAACTATCTAAATACATTTATGCACAAAATAAACTCTCTTTCCTCTTGGGTAGTAGGCGCCCAAATCTTCTAGAAAGACTTCTAGAATTTTCTTCACTTGTTCATGACAACATAAGAAAAGGCCCATTTAGAATTTTCAATAAAATTCTTATGAAATGAAATTAATCCACAAGGCCCAATAATCAAGTTATGGCCGAGTGACATTAAGTCATCAAATGAACTTGTCAAAAAAAAATTTATTGACATTCATTTCATCCTATGTCTCAAAAGACAAAAATACCTTTTTGACAATTTTCGTTCTTGTTTTGACTTAGCTTCCAGTTTAACTATTCCTATCAATGTGATTCGTGACAGTGACCTCATGGACCCAAATGAACAAAGCTTGAGCTAAACACTCGGACTCAAAAGTTCACAAACCTTTTCCAAGTTTAGCTTAATGCCAACTGACTCCACTAAAGAGTTGACACTGAAAATCTCTCGGTTCAAATGAATTTATTTTCTACTCAAGAATTCGACCTAATTATGATGAGCGGATCCACTGAATATTATCTATGTTTACCCTTCATGAATGTCATCAGCTAGTCGGGATTTACTAAATTACCATTTTACCCTTCTAACTGTTATTTCCTCAACTCATTTGTCGCTTGTGAATAAGTTAGAAACAATGTATTGACGAGGAGCTAACAAGTCACATTGTTTCATCCAAAAAAGTCAGGACTCAATTTGGACACTGGCCAGTTCATTTATTCACACTCCAAGGAACAAAGCATGAGGTGACATGCATTGCATTTCAGCAATCTTGTACATGAATTCCATATCTATGAGAACTTCACAAAGTTACTCATGACATACTCACAACTTAGTACTTCACCAATAGGCCCTGTTCGGAATCACATAGTGAGTCCAAACTCTGACTTTCTCAAATGAGAATACTAAGCTGTGAAATGGCATGTCTCATTTCAGGATTAAGGTAAGCATGATGCAATTCATACATAGTGACTTCGAGACATAAGAGGTTAAATGGTTTGTTCTTATCTTGTCTCTAGAAGTGCACTGGTCAATTCAGTACATTCGAAAGATACCTAGAAGAACTATAGAGTCTCCAACTCTCAATGCCTCATAACCAGACATCATAGATTCTTCTAACAATCGTACTGAGGTCAATAGTCATTTGACCCTAAGATTGCGAATATATCGTTTTAAGCAAACTACGAAGAGTTTGTTCATGCAAATCTACATTTGTCTCTTCGTAAGTTGTTAAGTTTGTTTATGGACTAAAAGACTAAGGTTTTATCATAAAGCTTCAAACAAAGAAAGAATGAATGAACGTTTCAACTTTATTATTAAATGAATAGGCAATTACAAGCAAGAGTCTTCATGAGACTTTATTACATCAAATGTACAAAATAAAGATTACAACTCTTCTTGTGGGCACCATTGACAACAATTAGTGCTTTTCCTCAATTGGTGAGGCGTAGGCAAGAATCGACGATGGTCATAGTAGACAATCTTGTTTCTAATTTTCATAGATGGCGTCTCAATGTTGCACGTGGGGAACGCAAGATACCATTGGCCACTCCATCCCGACAAATACGATCGAGCCGGAAAGTCGTTTATCGTCCATAGAAGCGCGGCACGTAACCGAAACACTTCATCAATCGCCCCGTCTCGCACTTGGAATCCAGTATCCCACAATTCTTTCAACTCTTCAACTAGTGGTTCTAAAAACACGTCCATGTTTTTTCCAGGTGAGCTCGGTCCAAGTATCAAAAGCGTCAGCATCAAGTACTCTTTTTTCATGCACAACCAAGGTGGCAAGTTGTACGCAGTTAGTACAACGGGCCACATACTATACGCTAGACTCTTTTCCCCAAACGAGTTGAACCCATCAGAAGCTAGTCCTAGACGTATGTTACGAGGCTTTGCAGCGAAATTTGGATATCTCTCATCTAGATTCTTCCACGTCGAACCATCCGCAGGATGTCGCAAAACGCCTTCTTCTTTGACGCGATCTCGTTTGTGCCACTGCATCTCAAGCGACGTGTGTCGAGAAGCGTACAATCGCTTCAATCGATCTTTCAAGGGAAAGTATCGTAATATCTTTTGTGATACATTCTTCCTGGTTGGCTTCCATCTGCTCTCATTGCAAATTGGACAAACTTCTGCTTTCTCGAGATCTTTTCGAAATAACACACAATTGTTGATGCACGCATCGATCATATCGTATCCCATGCCAAAACGCTTCAGCTTCGCCTTTGCCTCGTAGTGTTTTTCTGGAATTCGATTACCAATTGGATGAGACTTCCTCAAGAGCTGCAACAGTTCTGTAAACGACTTGTTCGTCCAATGGTTCGTGACTTTGATGTGCATCAACGAAACCAAGAACGACAAAGACGAAAACTCTTTGCATCCAGGGTACAATTCTACTTCCAACTCGACGAACAAGTCTTCTACTTGCTCATCTGCTTGCACTTCACTCGGAGTCGGATCCGTAAAATCGTCGAAGTCCTCGTGATCCATAATATCATGGAGAGCATCGTGCAATCCACCGACTCCTCTTTGGTTAGTCTCGCTGGCATCTTCTACCATTCGCCATTCGCTGTGATGATACCATTCGGTGTATCCCGGGTTAGTCTCGCTGGCATTTCATTAACGAGTTAACCAATTTCGACAAATTAGTTAATTCGATAAAATATATTATCAAAAGAGTTAATTTTCTTGACAAATACGTTTTATTCTACCGAAAATTCGGCAGAGTTTCCCCTAAAATATTGACTAACCAAAATCTGCAATTTAAAAAAAAAACACATATATAACCAACCAAGACTATCCTATTAACATACTAAATACTAAATTGAACCTCCGTAGCTCCATTGCAATAAATTTTCAATAAGTTTAAATTAAATTTAACATGTTACTAATTCATTTTAAAATATATTCATATATATTACTAATTAATCTAACTAAAAAAGTATTAAATTAATTAATTAACCAAATTTTCAACAAATTGCAATCAACTTAAACAAATCATGTTACAATTACATTAAATTACACTAAACATGTTACTAATTAATTTAATATATTACTTTTAACTTAATTAATCTAATCTAACATGTTACATATTATTAAAAAAATTTGACAATTACTATATGTTACTATTTTCATCAAAGTTATATTATCATCTAATCTAACCTGTTACTATTTTCATATATATTACTAATTAATCTAACTAAACATGTTACTAATTAATTAATTATAATTAAACGTGTTAACATCTAATCAAAGTTATATTTTCATATATATTACTAATTAATCTATATGAAATAATCTAAAAATATTAAATAATCTAAAAATATTACTAATTACAAATAACTAACCTTTTTCCGAGGCGACGACGAGGCAACAAGATATGACGCGGGGCTGCGAGTGACCAAGCTGCGGCGAGGTCGGGGACGAGCTGCGGCAACATACATCGTGAAATAAATTAATAAGAATGCTCACAAGTCACAACCAAATGTCACAAACATGCTAAAATCTATTAATGAATATTCTATTGAAATCTATAATATTTCAAGTCAATACAAAATTATTTCCCTTCAGTTTTGGTCATCATTTTGCCTAATTTGTGCTAGTCACCAAGAAAATGAGTGTCTATGTGACTAGTTTTAGGGTAATGTAATCACCAAGAAAACGTCGGGCAGGGCCGAGGGCTGGGCCGAGGATGGGCCGGGGGCTGGGCCGAGGGAGTGGCTATTGTGCGTGAGCGAGTCAATCGTCGAGCTAAGGCCGATGGTGGATGAGCTGTCCGGCGGTGGGGTGTTCGAGGTGATGGTCCCGCGGCGGCGCTCTGACCTGCAGAAGCCGTTCAACGGGACAAGTGGTGGCTGCCGTTCCGACGGATTTGGGGGGCTCGAAGTTCAACGGGACAAGTGGTGGCTGCCGTTCCCCAAGGTACCTCGCAGGGGGCTGTCGGAGGAGACTCGGTTTTCGTCCGAGAGAGGACGAACGCGTGTGCGAACGAAGTCGGGGCTCTTGCAGGGATCTGAACTACCCGTCGTTCTCGATGGTGTTCGAGGATGGGAGCGAGGTGGTGAAGTACCGGAGGGTGGTGAAGAACGTGGGGAGCGAGGCCGGAGCGGTGTACGAGGTGAGGACTAGTTCGCCGGAGGATGTTCGGGTCGTTGTTTCGCCGACCAGGCTTGAGTTCAGCGCGGAGAATCAGAGCTTGGCTTACGAGATGACTTTCTCGACGGATGGTCGTGGGTTTCGGTCTTCGAGGGCTTCGACTGAGGTCGGGTGGGTCGGGCCTGGTCGGAGAGAGACAGAGTGAGATTGACAGAGAGAGGGTGAGACAGACAGACAGAGAGAGAGGGAGAGAGAGAGAGAGAGAGAGAGAGAGAGAGAGAGAGGCGTACCTTGGAGGACGGCGAGATTCACGGCGGAGGGGACGCAAGTTGCCGGAGAAAGGCCGAGTGGAGGCTGGTCGGAGAGAGAGAGAGTGAGATTGAGAGAGAGGGAGAAATGCAGACAGATTTGAAACTCGGGTAAGGAAGAAGGAGTCTCGGGTATTTATAATACCCTAAAACTATTGGGTGCGACAATGTCGCACCTAATACTCATATTCGATGCGACATGTTGCACCCAATGTCGCACCGAATATGTAACCCGAAACCCAAAAAATTTCGGGGGAATATAGCTGACAACTTTAAATTTTAAAACTATTGTGTGCGACACTTACCTATTACTATTGGGTGCGACAAACGTCGCACCGGAAGATATTTGGTGCGACAAAAACATATCAGGTGCGACATTGTCGCACCGGATACCACTAAACATTAGCGAAATTTTTAGTCAACTGGCGGAGTATCCGGTGCGACATGTCGCACCTAATACCCTTCCGCACCCAATATGTTAATTTGTAGTAGTGGTATGGGAAGGAATTGTTAATAGCCACGTGTCTTTCATTGAGGTGCCGACATGGCAGCCATATAAGGTGTGTTAATAGGAGGTTCTCCTTATTAACTTTGTTATGGATTTCATTACGATCACTGTACAGTTTCTTCATCATTTTTACACTCATGCATTACTAAATCTATTTCTCTACTAATTATTTAATATTTACTTATTTATTTAAAAAATAAGTTATCAAGGGGTCGTTTCTAGAGTTAAACAATTCATCTACTCTAATTTTTGCTTGCTTTAAAAAAGCAAACTAATGCACAAAATAAAAAGAAAAAAAAAAAAAAAAAAAAAAAAAAAAAAACTTGATTAATACCAATACTCATCAAATTGAAAATAGGATCATATTATTAGCAAAATATTGTTTCAAGCCTTCAAAACAGCTGTTTCTTTCTAATTCGGTTTCCCCAAATATCGAGCTCAAACCCTAATTCTTCACCGTTCCAGATTTTCAAACTAAAGCATCTCCCTTTGTTTCACGTAAAAGGAAAAATTACAGAAATAGTTTGAACATTGTTACATGAAATGTGTTTTTTTCAGACTCTAATCATTTATTTTTCTAGACAACGTTACATATAACTATTTTCCTAAACAGTAAATATTTTAAAAAAAATATATATTTATCATAAATAAATGACTATTTTAAACTAGAAAATTAATAATTTTTGGCATTGTAGCGAAATAACCAAAATGAAACTATGAAATTTGTTTTTAGTCTATGTTTCACAACTTTTAGGAAAATAGCCAACATGATTACGTGACAATAATTAAGGTCTTATTTACCCTTATTTATTAATAAATTCGTCATTTTCTCTCTCCTATTTTTTTTCCTACACTTTTTTTTACATAAAAACTTCAAAAAACCATATCTATCTCATATGAACTCGAAATTGAGTGATTCCAAATTCTACGGATTCGTGACACCGAGATCTTCAAAAATAGATGCATTGTGTTTGATGAAAAATAATGTTTAATACCATAGATGTAGAAAAATCTACCTTAAATATGGAAATAACGGAAATATTTTGAAATTGTAAAAAAAGATGGAAATATAAATATGATGCATTAAACATAATTTTTCATCAAACACATTGGGTCTATTTTTGAATATCTCGACGCCACGAATTTGTAGGATTTGAAATCACTCAATTTCGAGTTCGTATGAGAAAGATACGAATTTTTGAAGTTTTGATGAAAAAAAAAATTATTTAAAAAAAATAGGAGAGAGAAAGTGACGAATTTATTAATAAATAAGGGCAAATCATACCTTAATTATTGCCACATAAACCATTTGGCTATATCCTTAAAAATTGTCAAACATATGCTTGATCCAAAATCACATGTTTAAAGTGACGTAGTCAGTTACAAATCTCTAAAAATTTTAGGGACAACATTTATAATTTTAAATAGATCACGTAGATTCTACAGAAATGCAAAGGAATACACAGATCTAGCATTAGCCGCACATTTGGCCTTAATTTTATTTTTAATATATTAATTTGCGGGACGTACGTTTATTTTTATAAGGGAAAATAACACATTTATACCCTGTGTTTTAGTGGAATGTCGAGTTTAACCCTCGGTTTTCAAAAATGTCGAGTTCATACCCTCTGTTTAACTAAAATGACGAAATTATACCCTGAAATGAATAACAACGTCACAAATCTCCCTTTCATTGATATTAACTCTTATATAAGAAAAACCGAATCAAATCTAAATCAGTACCCTAACTTCCAAATTCTCAATTTTGAAATAAAAATAGCCTTAAATTGAAATTAAATAATAAAACTCATACTTCCTAAGAAATGACTTCATTCTGTGTTCGAATTGTAACTCTAAATCCTGGATTCTCTGTTCGAATATGCGATTTTGATGACTATCAACTATCGATGTTTACCCCTTTGCCTCTTTTTGTGTTCTTCACGATTAAGAGACTGTTGTTTATTTTTTAGTTTTTAACTAAATTACATATATGGCGCGAATGAATAAAGATAATTGGTGTTTATGTATAAATATTATAGTCAACGTCAATGAAAAGTCAATAAAAAGAATATTCGTGACACTGTTGTCTATTTCAGGGTATAATTTCGTCATTTTAGTTAAACATGGGGTATAATTTCGTCATTTTAGTTAAACAGAGGGTATGAACTCGACATTTTTGAAAACCAAAGGTTAAACTCGACATTTCACTAAAACACAGGGTATAAATGTGTTATTTTCCCTTTTTATAAACAAGTTGGAATTTTTTTTTTTTTTAAGAAATAACTTGTACCCATTTTTCAGAACTTATTCCATAAACACAACCCAAATCTTTTCCAAAAATAATTATTTTGGTTAGTGTTTTGACAGTTATTTTTTAGGGAAAACTGTATATAATAACCATTTGAAATTTATTGATTAGCAAAAAAGCCAAAAATTTTAAATTTTCAGCAAAACAGCCAAATTTACGTTTTCAAAATTTTTTAAACACCCGGCCAATATTAAAATTTTTTACGATTATTATAAACAATTTATCATTTTCAAAAAAATTAATCTTAGGATAAAAAAAATTTGAAACCAGATTAATGCACATTTTGACTATTTCACGAAATTAAGACAAACCTTATTTTTCATTATTTGTTTATGGTTTCTATTTTTATTTAGAATAACAATTGTTTTTTTTTTTAGGAAGAATAACAATTGTCCATACTTTCTATTAATCGCGCTTTTGGATTAGCACTAAGAACCATCGGTGGTTCTATCTAGGGTCGGACCCTATGACCGCACGTAGGTTGGGTTTGGTGAAGTTCTTCTCTTCTCGTCGTGTTCGTGTTATTCGGATCTTCCGGTCTCCGAGTCCTTAAGTTTCCGGATCTTGGGATCTTTCACCATCGTGTTCTTCGCGTTCTTCGTTGAGTATTTGAGTCTTCAACCCTTTGAGTCTTCCACGTTCTCCGTGTTTTTCACGTGTGTTTCAAATCTTTGCGTGTCCGGGTCTTTGGATCTTCGAGTCTCCGGGTCTTTGGATATTCCACGTTCTTCGTGTTCTTCGCCGGGTCTTCGAATCCTTGCACATTCACCTAACCACAAGAAAATGTGAATCTAGAGAGACGCGGAGGGTTTTCCCTCGACGCGCGCTCCGACGCTCAACATTAATCATGTTGTATTGTGTTCTTGGTGAACGATTTGTACTCGTCTCTATGTTTTCTAGAGAGAGAGAAAGAGTTGTAGTGTGGTGTTTTAAGAGTTTTGACAAGTTGAAAAAAACTTACCTAGTGTTGTGAATGAGTGGGGTATTTATAGGAGCCAAGAGTTTGGTGAAAAGTACTTGATTGAGTGGTGGAGATGGCCGGGTGGTCTTGGCCGAGTGAAGACGTCGGGTGGTCTTGGCCGAATGAAGACGGCCGGGTGATCTTGGCCGAGTGAAGACGGCCGGGTTGTCTATGCCGAGTGAAGACGATCGGGTGATCTTGGCCGAGTGAAGATGGCCGGTTTGTCTTGGCTGGGTAGGGATGGTAATTTTACCCGAAACCCGTTAGCCCGTCCGTTACCCGGTCTTAACGGGTCGGGTAATACCCGTTCAAAATGAGTTAACGGACTAACGGGTATTACCCGTTAGTATTTAGCGGGTACGGGTCGGGTAGCGAAAATGTTAAACCCGCCCTGTTAACCCGCTAACCCGCCCGTTAATTATTTTTATGGAAAAAAACTAGATATTTTTTTTAAGAAAACATTAGATTACATCATAATGAGTAGGTTTTTGTTTTGATTCTTATTAAAAATTATTTTTTTTTTTAAACGGGTTAGCGGGTGCTCAATTTTGGCATCCGTCACCCGGCGGGTATACCCGTTACCCGCCCCGTTGGGAAAATCGGGTTAACGGGTACGGGTTAACGGGTATTTTAATAGGCGGGTATGGGTACCGGTATTGGTGTACCCGCTAAAACCCGTACCCGTTGCCATTCCTATGGCTGGGTGAAGATGACCGGGTGATATTGACCTAGTGAAGATGACCGGGTGTCTTGGCCAAGTGAAGATGGCCGGATGATCTTCTTTTTTGGCCGGCCGGGTGGTCATTTTCTTTGACCATCCGGGTGGTCATTTTCTTTGGCCGACCGAGTGGTCATGTTATGGCTTTGTCTTGAAGATTTGTCAAAGATTCTAGCTTGAAAGCATGCTTTGAGAGTCTCTTTTAAGAACTTATTTGAGAGACATCTTATGAGTATTGATCCGGAGTTTGGCGCGTGAGTTTGCTTGTGGGTTTAGGCCTTGTGTATGGTCTTGATGTGTTGTTTTTTTTGCTCTTTATACCATATGAAAATAACGGCATAACACTTTCAATTAAAAATAGTATTTATGAAATTTATATACATTTGTATTGTTGAAATAACCGCAAAAAATCGTTTTGGTTTTTGCGGAATTTCTCCAATTCTTTCCCTGAAAAAGTCACCCAGCCTTTAGATCAATAAAATCGTTTTGTAAACAAAAAGGGCCTTTATTTGCATGGGAATTATGAGGCCCAAGGAAATTATGTAACTTCCCCTATCTGTGGAAATAGTTTTCAATAGTCGTTTTCGTAATTTTTTTAATATTAGTTACTAAATCTTTTATTTTTCATAAATAATCTTTTTAATTTTTAAAGTCTCCATTTTACCTTTAATAACCGTTAACAAGATGTCCATAATTATTGACCATATTTCCATAACTCTTTATTAGATTTTAATAACTATCAACCAGATTTCAATATATCAGTATTTTGAATCATATTTCAAAAACTATTAACCAAATTTTAATAGTTGTTGATCAGATTTCATAACAGTTGACCAGATTTCAATAACTGTTAACCAGATTTCAATAATTGTTGATCAGATTTGAAACACAATGGTATTTTTTTCAGGAGAAAAGAGAAATGATTATTGACAAAAAAATTTGAAAACATGAGTCAGATATGAAAAGTGATGCACGCTTTAGACTAGTTAAGTAATTTTCTACGTCAGGCCTGCCAAATGTAATAAAGTATATGTGAAATTATATATAATAGTGTATTTTAGAAATTGAGGGTAAGAATAACATGTTTAAAATTTTTAATCTATAAATAGTTTTTTCAAGTTATAAAACAATTATTTGACTTGATATATAAAATTTTTTAAATGGTACAATATGGTAGACCCTATTTAACTTTGTTTAATAGTTAGAGTTTGATTGTAAGGAAATTAAATCTCAAACAACTCTTTACATTTTGAATCATACTATCTTCTAAAGAATTTAAAAGAGCTATTTTGAAAGTGTTACTCTTTAAAAATGCTATTATCATAATTATTATACAAAACATATAGATAATTCATGAGTTATTCCGTCAAACTTAAGCACACAAAATTGTAGCGAGACTTAAACAAATATTTTTAACAAAAAATTGTTGCAACTAGTCATTCTTCTATCTTCTTTTAAGATTTTAGTTAAAGTTTCATTTTATTAAAAAAAATCCACTAGATGCGTAATAATTTAATTAACTAAAAAGTAGGTTTAATTAATTAAAGAGTAAATTAAAATTACTCTTTAGCTAATTAATTTACTGGTTGGCTATTTTTTTTAGTAAAAATTTTGATTGTTTTTTAAAAGAAGAGCTTATTATTGGGTTACTGGTCTAATTGCCCCTATTTCTAATTCGATTTTTTTAAACATTTAGACAAATCTCTTCTAATTTTAATACTTTCGGCGGTTTAGTTCTTATTTTTAAACAGTAATTAAATTAAACTATAAACAGTTTAAAAAAAATAAGTGATATGAAACGAAAAGCAACAAAGAAAATATTGGAGGTCCGGGAACTCATTTCCTCAAACGTAGGTCTTATGTCTAAATAAATATGTAAATGAAAAAAAAAATCTTTATTTTAGTGTATTTTCTTTTGTCAAATTTTTCGTTGTATCAATTTAGCTAAGTAGAGGACGTGTTATACAGATGGAGTGCCCAAATATAGTTCCTTTTACTTGTAGTTTAGGTATTGCAGATAGTGACTTTTCGTCTGATTGATTTTATCAGCTGGTTAACTTTTCTAGTTGTGTTTGTTAAGTCGTTTTTTGGTTCAACACTTATGGACACGTGATGTGAGCGGACTTGGCCACGTGTCTTCGAATCTGTGAGATTAGTAATGGGATATTCCTCTTATCGAATGAAGAACGAGAGAATTGGTTTCTCAAGCTCTTGGACACGATCGTAGAGGGAATATAATTTGGTTCGGGGGCCTCGGGATTTGAGAGAGAGTGAACTTATCTCACCCACTCTAGAGAGAATGGAAGGAGATCGTTCCTCGTTTTTGTGTGAAAATGTGTGAGTGGAGTGGCTTTGATTCTCTTTGTTCTTGATTTCGGTCTCAAAGGTGTTTCTAGTGAGAGAAATAGCTGAATAGGGGTTTTGACAGAGTCTAGTTAGAGAGAGAAAAAGTCATCCCTTGACAAGTGTTTGTCTCATGTATTTATAGTAGAGTTGTGAGGGTCGGGGTAGTCTCATCATTTGGCTATTATTGGAGGGACGGTCATGTTTAGAAGGGGACGGACGAGACCTACCAAGGGGTTACGGGACATACCCACGGGTCACGGGACCTGTCAGGGTCATGGGACTCGCCAGGGGAGTCACCAGACGTACCCACGGGTCATGGGACCTGCCGGGGGTCATGAGACCCTCCAGGGGGGTCACCAGACGTACCCATGGGTCATGGGACCTGTCAAGGGGTCATGAGTCTCGCCGGGGGGTCACCAGACGTACCCATGGGTCACGGGACCCGTCAGGGGGGTCACCAGACGTACCCATGGGCCATGGGATCTGTCAGGGGGGTCATGGGACTCGCCAGGGGGGTCACCAGACGTACCCACGGGTCATGGGACCTGCCAGGGGTCATGAGACTCGCCGGGGGGGTCTCCAGACGTACCCATGGGTCATGGGACCTGCCAGGGAGTCATGAGACCTGTTAGGGGGGTCATGGGACTCGCCAGGGGGGTCACCGGACGTACCCACGGGTCATGAGACCTTCCAGGGGGGTCGCCAGACGTACCCATGGGTCATGGCACCCACGGGTCATGGGACCGGTCAGGGGGTCATGAGACTCGCCGGGGGGTCACCAGACGTACCCACGAGTCATAAGACCCGTCAGGGGGTCGTGAGACCTGTCAGGGAGTCGTGAAACTCGCCAAGGGGTCACCAGACGTACCCACGGGTCATGGGATCTGTCAGGGAGTCATGAGACTCGCCAGGGGGTCACCAGACGTACCCACGAGTCATGGGACCGGTCAGGGGGTCATGGGACTCACCGGGAGGGTCACCAGACGTACCCACGGGTCATGGGACCTGTCGGGGGTCATGGGACTCGTCAGGTGGGTCACCAGACGTACCCACGGGTCATGGGACCTGCCAGAGGGGGTCACTAGACGTACCCACTGATCATGGGCCCTGCCGGGGGGTCATGAGACTTACCCACGGGTCATGCGACCTGTCAGGGGCTCATGAGACTCGCCAGGGCTGTCACGAGACGTACCCACGGGTCATGAGACCTGTCGGGGGTTATGGGACTCGTCAGGGGGGTCCCAGACGTATCCACGGGTCATGGGACCTGCCAAGGGGGTCACCAGACGTATCCACTGGTCATGGGACCTGCCGGGGATGGTCATGAGACATAAAACTACTGATGACGTGGCCCATTGCCTTGTTATGATTCCCTTTGGGTCAGGCCTCGTGCACATCTTTTTTGGGTTGGGCCACAGCGCTTCTTGTGAAGGAAAAATGGCCCATAACAGTGTTCTGTGTTCATCACCTCAATCATTTGAGTAAAGAAAAAGCACCCATATTTTCCAAAGAACAAAGACACATAGATACACATATACAAGCTCGTGATGGGATAAGTTAATTGGTATTTTTTTCTATTTTAGGCACTGTTGATGCCAAAGAACTGAATGTGGTAATAAGGTATATGTTAAGGAAGGTTAGTATGTGAGATTGATTATGTATTTTTATTTTTTTTTTAATCTTGCAGAATATGTTTTTTTCCTACGCACACAGAAAAAAGCCTTTGTGACAAGATATAAGGAATTGAAATTGGTATTTTTTTTCTATTTTAGGCACTGTTGATGCCAAAGAACTGAATGTGGTAATAAGGTATGTTAAGAAAGGTTAGTATGTGAGATTGATTATGTATTGTTTTTTTTTTTAATCTTGCAGAATATGGTTTTTCCTACACACACAGAAAAAAGCCTTTGTGACAAGATATAAGGAATTAAAAAAAAATCGTTTACTATTGCAATTATATATTTACTAATTTACGACTTCCATATTTTCATCCATCTCTCTAGCAATTGGAATCATATAGAGAGTCTGGCCCACGTTAACAAATTAAAATGAAAGCTCGAGATTGTTTGACGTGAATCATCCGGTCAACATTGTCCATGACTAGCACATATTCAAAAATAAATTGGCTGGAGAAAGAGCTAGAGTTTCGGACATGTTGGCTGATTGATATATTATACAAAATATGAACTTAATTAATGAATACAAAGTAGATGATTAACATATGCCGTCGGTACAGAAAAATTAAACTAGACAAAATAAATGAGAACAGTTGGGAAACAAAAAGAAACTGAGAGAAATGAAAGCAAATGACATAATATATGATCATAAGTTCATTGACGAACTAATTATTACGAACCTTGCAGAATGTCCTGATCCCTCCCTTTGGCGAATTGGGATCCTGGATTTCTCCGAGCTTGACCATCGCCCGCTTGAATTCAGTACCGAAATCTTTATCACCGGTGGAGAGTGATCTGACGGTTTCACTGGTGAGTGGGTGGGAGAGCAACGCTTGGTCGAGGTCGAGAACTGCTTTGTTGAGCAATATCTGCTCGAAGAACACCTTGTCGACCACGTTCGGCGTTCCCTGGTCAAGGTCGATGGGGACGTTGTCGCTGCCCGGGGCACTGCATTTCTCGTTAAGCTGTCCCACGAGCGTGGTGTTGGTTTTAGGGTCTTTGAGACGGTTTTTGGTGAAACTACAGCGAGTCTTTCCGACGGTGTGAGCCCCGAGAAGATACACCATCTCGTCCGGGTTGAGGTTCTTCAGTCGAAACGCATCAACAGACTCCTGTACGGTCTTGAAAGGAGACGGAAGATTCACCTCGCTCTTCTTCGACACCAGACCATCTTTCCTACCAGTAGGGACAGCATACACCAGCCTCGGATTCTGCATGCACCAAGGTACACATTAATAATTATATCATTTCGATATATATATATTGTGTTATCGTTATCAATTAGGGCGTGCGTGCGTACACTGGACAAGGCAACGGAGTCTCTCGTGGCCAAGGCGATGATGTCAGCGCATGAGACGACGCCCCGGCATTTTTCCTCGAGCTTTCTCTTCACAGATTCAATGAACTCGTAACCTCTCACGCTTTCATTCGGCACTGCGTTTTTCTCGTTTTCGTCAAGCCCGTCGTCCAGCAGAATCGACGCATCGCATCCCTTTTAAATTTCATCACCCCCATAAATAATCAATAAATATATAAACACACAATATGACCATATAAGTACTTAGTAATGAGAGAGAGAGAGAGAGAGAGAGAGAGAGAGAGGGGTGGTACCCTGACAAAGCAATCATGGAAGTGGAGTCGGAGGAGAGCCGCGGAATCAATCTGACCTTTACGCATGCCTTCTTTGACGAGATCCGCAACAAATTGCTCGACGTCAATAACCACCTTGTCCTTATTACCGCTCAAAAACCCGAACGGACCACTGTTGGTTACACATTTTCCTTTGTAGTATCCAGCTTCCAACCCAGAGGCGGAGCACTGACTCGCAAAAGCAAGCAGGCTTATGATTAGGGCAAACCACACTGCAACGTCTCTTCCATTAGTAACCATCCTGCTATACGTGTCTACAAATGTTTTTTTTTTCTCTTGATAGTATATAGTTAAACTGCTTAGTTATACTAATATTCGCGCTAGGTTTCCATTTTATAGTTAGCAATATCAACCTCTCCTTGTCTAGTATATCTGGGTACGTGCTTGGCACGTTTAAACGTGCACGTTGCAACAAAGCATTTATTATCATATTACAGATCATATATACGTTCTTCGACCTAGCTCGTGTTTTATAATTAGTTTCGTTGAAGATATGGTCCTGCTTCGTATCTATACTAAAAAAAAAAAGAGAAGCTGTTGAATGTCGGTCTGAAATGGCTAGTTTTTAATATATTATATTAATGATAATGTTCAAAGTGGACTAGGAGGAATGGTTTTTAGGACTCGACCGTGCTTAATTGAATTTGCCACAAGTTATTCCGAATTCAAGAATTAGCTGGAACGTCAATCAAAAGATATCAGTCCCCTACCAAAGGATGCTCCAGAGGAAATGTCAATTTTCTTTTCTATTTATTTATATTTTATGCGCCAAAGTTCCAAATTACATGCTTCAACGTCGAGGAATTTAAATACAAGGCCAATTATTGAAGCAAGTAATCAACCGTAAAAGAGTTGTCTACAGGTAATAAGGTGAGGCGTTTGTAACTTAAAACAAGTATTTTTAACAAACATAAATCAAACAGTGGTTCATTTTGAAATTTAATAAACCTCTATCTTTGAAGGTACCATTGGTCTAGTTCTAGGTTGTCAGTTCAAAGTTCAAACCCACCACAGAGCGAAGGTACCTTAAAAAAATAGTGTTCGATTATATTGGTGCCTTAATGGCCAACGCTTGACCATAAAACATAAAATGGCTTTTATTCTGCTTTCTCTGTTTTACCAAAACGACAAAAACAAAAACAAAACGAGAATAATCACATTTATGATTTGCCCTCTCTAAAACTCTCTAAATTTAATTTTCTGAAATAAAGAAATCCAAGCGTATAGCATACTAGCAATAATACTTGAGAACATTGATTTATACACGACCTTCAATTGAAGGAATAAAACAATTCCAATGTTACAACAAAAGCAGTGATCGTTTGATTCCTTTCCTTATTTACAACTATTTACATCACCACTTGGTAAGGTAACAGAATTTTAAGTGTGGTTTGGCTTTGGCAAGAGGGAAGCCATGTTGATGTCACAAATTCAAGTCTTCAGAGAGCCCTCATAACCACTTTGCTTGTGGTATGAACACCCATGGCAGCAAGTTTCAACACGACACGAGTCTGGTACAAGCTGTGATGCAAAAAAGGCATATAACATACAGGGAAAGAAGGTCATCAATTAATATCGTGACGTGTGTATACAAGTAACAATACGAACACGCAGAAAGATTATCGAGGTAAGCAAGGGTAAATAAATATGGATTACCCGGTGAGGGCGAGGCCCCAGGTGGCAAGGGTGTAAAACAACTTCCCAGCATGCCATATCTCTAACATCTGATGCAACTTGTTCACACCTCCTAACGCTTTCACCATAGCTGCAATATTCATACACGAAAACAATCAAGGGTCTTTTTGGAGCTCAAAAATGCGTGGAGAAGTAAATATTTTAATGAAACAGTGAAAACGGAAAATCACTTTATTGATCATGAAAAAAAAAATATATCCCTCTTTTTTGGTTCGCCCATTATCAATAAAAAAAAAGTCCCTTGTTTCTTTTCTTTTTTTTTTTAATAATAATAATTATGAAAGAAAAAATTGTGAAAAGTGAGAAAAATAGACAATGTGGGTCTCACATGTAGAAATTTGGATAAATTTTATTTTCCAACCAATTTTTTCATGGAAAATGTAATCTCATTTTTATTATGAATTTGCTCTTATTTTCATTTCCCACACATTTTCCTCTATCCAAACAACACAAAGAACATTTTCCTTTCCATGTTATTTTTCAGGTCTCAAACATACCCTACATGACTTAAGTGATGGATAAGGCAAAAATCTTTTGAGCGCAAATTGTCCTTGAACTCGTCCAAGTAGAGCATTTTAGTCTTCAAATTATGTTTAAAAACAAATTGATTCTCAAACTATTGATTTTGTAACATTCTAACCGAAACTATTAAAAATATTATTTTTTTTATTATTAAATTCAACATTAAACTTTATATATATATACATATATATATATATATATGTATATATATGCTTCTTGTCATGTATTTAAAATTTAAGTACACCATTTTAAATTTTCAAGGTGTGAGAACATACTCTTTTGCAACTCCTCCGGCGACATTTGCTGCAATTTTCATGACAGAACAGTCAGAACGATGACGTGAAAAAGTAGGACAACACTCGATGGTTTAATGTAAAATCATGAACCTGAGCTTTGGGGTTTGAGACGATGCACTTGGCAATGAAGTTTGCAACTCCGTCCACCACATGCTCCTCGGAAACAAGCACGTAAGTATCGTCGTCGATGCCGCTCCGTTCTTCGACTCTTCCGGGAACCATTTCGTCGGTGACCCAAACCCACCAACTGGGCTCTTCTTGATTCACATTAATAAGAACGTCCGCGGTCTTCACATCGCTTTCTGTTATAAAACGGATAAACAAAACTCGTGAGTCAATGACTACCTGAATTCGCTGATGCGTAACGGCACAAACCTGTGGCGATTTTAAAGGGGAATTGATTGCAGGTCTCATCACCAGACGCCTGTTGGAGGGATTTGATGCGACCAAGAAAGTCTTCGGAATCTACCGTGGCAACAAGACGAGCGTACAACTGCATTGTTTAAATTCAAATTTTCCTTTTAATCATCATTAAAATTAACATTATTGATTGATATCCATTCAAAGGGGAAAATATCACTTTTTGGTACCACGTAAAGGATATTAAAGTGCATGAATTTTGTACGATTGCAATTCAAAATTCCCCAAAATTTGCGTTGAAATTTTTTCTAGGGTTTGGTAGAAATTGGGAATTCAAGAAAGGGACTTACATCGGGAGGGCAGTCGGCGAGCAGAGAAGGCGAATCGGATAGGGTTTGAAGGAGCTTCAGATTGCTTTGAAGCAAATCCCGGAGACGGCGGTTCTCCGACCGGAGAGACTCCATGTCCTCTTCTTGTTCATTTTCACGTTCATGGTCTTGTTTGTGGTCTTCGTCCTCGTGGCGGTGGCGATAGTGGTGGCAACACTCCATGGCGGTCCAGGCCACGTCAGCGACCTCCATGACCGTCTTAGCCACCTCTATGGCTTCGTGACCTCCCATAGCGACCGACGACGACGTAGAAATGTAGAGAGAGAGAGAGAAAGAAGCCCAGAGAGGCAGTGGACCGACCGATTGCTTCTATTGGGGGTTATATTCGTATTTTATTTTACAAATATAAATAATGCTCCTCAAATATAAATATATCGACTATATAAAGGAGATAACTTGTAATATTTATTTTCCTCTAAAGATAGAGAACTTTGAATTAAATAAGAATGAGGTATCATGATTCATGTAGGCAAAAAATATATTAAATAGACAAGATAAATAGATTCAGATTAAGAATACATTCTCTTAAAAATATATGTCTACATATTATGTGACAAAAGATATACATGTCTTTTGTGGATAGATGGATACCAAAAGAGGACTAAAGATGGGTGCCGGTGGAGTGAGGTTCTCTTTCTTATGTGACTAGTTCCAAGCTACGAATAATTAAAATTAATAATTAAAAATATTATCAAGTATTTATTAAAAATAATTAGATTTAGAAGATATATAAAACCATACCTTTTGATCGATGAATAAATATATAATAAGTATCATAAAAAAAACATATAAAAGTTGAAAACTTACTTTAAAAGTAGAATAAATAATATAGGAACATAAGAAAAAGATAATATATAAAGAAAAGTATTGGGACATAGAAAAAAAAAAAAAAAAAAAAAAAAAAAAAAAAAAAAGACACCGACAAATATATAACATAGATAATAAATAGAACCTCATCTCTCACTTTTATCCAGATCGGCGACACTTGGTGTTTTCTTTTTTTTTTATAATTTGTGTTTTTTTAGGCGACTTCTTTTTTTTAAATTTGCAGCTTCTTTTATTTATAATATATGAATCAATATTAGTAAACCCAATTATCGATATATTTTGTATAATTTTTTTATATATATTATAATCATAATTACTAATACTATATTATACTATATCAATAACATACATTATTTTGAGTATATGTTATTATATATATATATTATTAGAAAAACTATGTGGTATTAATATTACACGTAGATTTTATATGTTATTGTTTGATATATAATACACTTTGGCAATTTAACATAACCATATATATTATTAATATAAATATAAGAAACTTTTCTTATTTTCTATTTTTCTATATCTTTTTTTTTTTTAATTTCTCTTATCAAAATTGAACTTCAACTTTTATTTAGCTCAAAGTTTTTTTGTCTATAATACTTCTAAGAAATCTAACAGATATGAAAACATGTAATATTTTGAAAAACTTTAAATCATAAAAGAGTTTTTTTTTCTACCTTTTGTTACTTTTTAAAATTCATTGACAACGATTTGGCTAAATTTAATTTAATAAAATTAAAAGTCTTCAACTTACTCTAATTTTCTTATTTTTATTTTCAACTTTTTTTAAAAAAAAACAATAATAATTTTGTTGACTCGCGCTTTGTGCGTTGTTGAAACTAGTAAATACAATCAATACTAATTTTTCTCTACTTGTCTTGTATCTTGCAATAAATCAACATATCATTAAATGACATATAATTATCTTTTCTAAAAACTATGGTATTAAATGCAAATTTTAAAATCATTCTCGACGAGACACGTGGCATGATTTTTAGAAAATATAAAACGGATATTTGCTATTGAAAATAATACTGTAAGATTCGTCGTGATTTAAATCTTTTTATTATATCATCTATAAGTTTTCTTTTGTACATATAAAATGTCTACCTTAATTTTCATTGTTTCGTTTGATTATTTGAGAAAGGTACTTATTTATATTTTTATTTATAGTATAAAAACTTCAAAATTGATTTCAAGTAAAATTACCAAAGAAGAAAGAAAATATAGGCTATGTTTGGTTCAGCTTATTAAGCTTGATTTTAGTTTTTTCTAAAAGTTAAATCATATTTAAGTGTTTGGTAAAATTGCTTTTTCTAAAAGCTAAAAAGTGTTTTTGAATATTTTAACTAAAAAATCAAAAGCTACAATTTGTAGCTTTTATACGTAGCTTTAGTTTTTGGTTTGTAATTTCTCTCTCTTAACTTTTTTTTTTCTCTTACACTAACTTTTAATTCTAATTATCTTTATATGCTTTTATCAAATAATTTTTTTGACGTCACCAAAATTTATAATTTATTTTTTACATTCTATAGACACCCACTTTGATATATTTTTTATATAACAAAATATATCTTATTATTATTATTAATTACATTTTATATAAATAATTATCACTTATAAATATTAATATATATTTAATCAAACACTAAATCAGCTTTTGTTAACAGCTACAACTATTTTACAATAGTTTACCAAACACTCATCTGTTTTTTAAAACAACAGTTTTTTCGTACAGCTATTTTAAAATCACTTTTTTAAAAAGCAAAGCTATGCCAAACACAGCCATATACACAGAGAAGTGAAAAGAGGAAAACAAAGACTTAAATTAAATTCAAGTAAAAAAAATATTAAAAAATAAGTATACTCACAACTCACAAGTCAGAAAGGATTAAAAAAAAAAAACAAAAACACAAACATATATTATCTATGTTATAGATATAGATGACGTGAGTTTAGAATTTAGCAATAGAAAAATCATGAATAACAAGACCTACAATAACAATGCTTTAGAAAATATCAGATAACAAATATAAAATTCGACTCGGAATCTACAATAAACGAACAATTAAATCAACTATCAGCTTCATTGGAGAGTTTATGGTGATGAAACTCCGACACCAAAACAAGTGGATTACAAGGATGTATATCGAGAGTAAGGAGAAATAGTAATGAAGATTTAGTTAACTGATATACTTTTGTGTTGGTCGGAGACTCGGAGTATATCGCACTTTCGCTCAAAGCGTGAAGGACGCGGGTTGATAAACTTTTCCCTTGAATACGTCCTCTATGACTTCATTTGAATGTGGGTTAATTAAGATCATTGTTCGTGGTGGT
The DNA here is from genome assembly GCF_054948205.1 of Urtica dioica subsp. dioica. NCBI lineage: Eukaryota > Viridiplantae > Streptophyta > Magnoliopsida > Rosales > Urticaceae > Urtica > Urtica dioica. The sequence continues at coordinate 11,268,141 of NC_142766.1, forward strand.
AATCAGGGGCGGAGCTATGTGGGGACCAGCGGGTGCACGGATCCCCACTGGCTCGGGACAAAAAAAAATTAATAGAATTAATTATAATTATTAAAAAAATTAAATAATGCATATCAATAAATATAATAAGTATACTAATAATGTCACAAAGTTGTCACAGCTCAAATGGTCAAGGCTTAAGGGAAATGTCGGCTGTGTTTTTAAGAGAAAAATTCAAAAAAAATATTCATTAACAAGTCTTCTTTCATCTTCAATGTTAAAAAAAACTCCAAATAGCAACCATACACTTTTTTCTAGTTTCTCATTTCAACTCTTCTCTTTTCTTGTTTATCATTAACAAGGTAAATGTTTAATATATGATTCATATGTGCATTGCTCATTTTGTATTTTTATTATTAGAGTTCTCTAATCTTTTAATGCATACTATATGTTTGATGAAAGTCTCAAATGATTTTTTTCCTCTAATCATTTGGTGTTGATTTTTTTTTATGAGTATAGATATGGAGAGATATTTCAAAAGAAAAGTAGACTCAACAACGATATTAATAGAAGAGCTCGCTACCGATCCGGGGTTAAAGATTCCGATTTTGAATTATCATCTTAATGTCCAAGATGAAGTGCATAGAAGGTATACGCTAAAAGGTCATTGCCAATCACACAATCATGATTTTCCAAAAACTCTTTTTGGAACAAAACCTAGAAAATTCAACTCATCAAGATTTCAAGACTATCCTACTTGGATGGAGTATAGCATAGCAAAAGATGCACTCTTTTGTTTATGTTGTTATCTTGGCAAAAGCATAAAGAGAGGTTGAAAGTTCATGTCGGGGGTCCGGATAGTGCTCACAACTATGCTTGGAATTAGTGTATGGCTTTGATGAACACGTAGAAACATATTGAAACACTTTTCAACAAACAATCCAATAAAGACAAAGCCGACTATCATGCTCGCTTAGGGGCGTCTATCGATTCCGCTCGATTTCTTTTGTGACAAGGACTTCCTTTTCGTGGTCATGATGAATCTTCTAGTTCAAGTAACGAAGGTAATTTTTTAGAACTCTTGAAATTTATGGGTAATTTGCAGAAAGAAGTCAAAGATGTGACACTAGAAAATTCTCCGAAGAACGCTAAATACACCCCCCCCCCCCCCCCCCCCCCGAAGTCAAAGATGTTTAATTTTTTTTTGGTCTCCCCTGAATTCAATTTCTGGCTCCGTCACTGGTGGTAATGTCTTGTTTTTCAAGCATGAGATAAGATACTATTGAGAGGAAGAGTATGTAGAGATGTCAGTGTTTACACATATTTAAGGTCAAGAGCTTTGTCGTGTCTGGTGATCAATCGCGTATCTTGAACGTGAACAAAGGTTGTACGTTTTAGAGTCCACATTGTCGAAGCCACAGTCTAGGCCTACAGACCAAGGTTACGGGTTGAGGTTGTGAGATTAGTGGACATTTGAGGGCTGCCGAGGCTAATAGCTTTACTGGGCAGGGGTATATAAAGGCAATTTTTCTTATAATTACAATGCTCGCTTTGATAGGGTATTTCCGTTTGAAGTGGAAATATATCTCTATTTTTGTTACCGGGACATTATTGAGTCTATTTTTTAAATTTAACAAGTTATTGAGTCTACGTAGAGTAAAATAGATAAATAAATAAAATAAAACCTTTGAAAACAACTAGGAATAGAGATAATGAAAGAAGCAGTAGATTTATTCAATTTTCTTTTCTTTATTAAGGTTATAATGACTCGAACCCCATACCTCATACATGTGGCACTGAGTTCTGAACGTGGTAGGAGAATATACATTTGAAAAGAGAATGATAACAATGAAACGTTGAGCTTCATTATTCAACCCAGTTAATGTCAGAAACTGTTAAGTTTAGAAAGGCAGTTATGTGGGGTGTGAGAAAGAGAGACATCATTGGCTGTTTGGGTTTTGCTTTCCGGTGATAGGCTCAACTGTCGGTTGGGACGCCTCGCCTTGAGTGATAACAATCGCGATACTTCATGAAGGCCGCCCCATTTTTCCAGCGCCCGAGCAATGTCATACCGGCCTGCCCACAAATTTTTACATCACATATTCGCACCACACAATAATGCGTTTCTCTACTGTAAATTATTTCACTTGTTCTCTAAGAAATTTCCCCAATCTTATCTTCTTTGCGTAACATAATCCATTTCTTATAACAAACCCGAGATATAACCAAGCTATCACTAGCTTACCTGCTCGTTCAAATGTCCTTCTACTCGGCATTAATGATGGATCGATTCCCCAGTTCCTTTGGAATCCATTTATCTGTATCACACAAAAAGCAAGTGGATAATATTTTATTTTATTTCAAAGAAAGATTCTCTGTTGATTTATACCCTACCTCGTCTTGCAAATTTTCAAGGCTGTCCCAGAAACCCTTTGGTTTCCGATTTTTGTAAGCAAGAGAAAGGTTCATCAATGAAGCTATCCTTCTAAACCCTCCCATTCGTGTAATTGCCTTCTCGATATCTACCCTTCCTTGTGTACGAAGCTGCTTTCGCATTGGCATTAAACCGTCCTGGCCGTGTTCTGAAATAAACTTCAAAAGCTCCGCCTTGAGAATTTCGATATCGCTCTGCAAACCTGGAACTCTCGGCCGATGTCTTGATGTACTTTCACTCGTGGAATCAGAAATGTCATCGGCCACTGAATCCACATCATCGTCATCATCATCATCATCATCACTGTCGGATGAGCTGATACGATCCTCCATGCAAATTTTTTGGCTCTGTTCGCAGGCTTCCGAAGATTGATCCACAACCCTCTTCTCTACATAGTCTCGAATTGCAGACAAATTTGAAGGGAGATCTTCATATATAACCTACAATGCCAGAAAGCAACAAACAAGCTGATCCCACATGAACCATTTCGGTTGCTTCAATTATAAGACATCGTTTATACTGAACTCTTCTCCAGGATATGCTTTCCCTCTCTGTTGGAAATATATGAAGTAAAGAAATATATTCTAACGTAACCACAAGTTACACCAACCTCTTCCATAATGGCTTCAGAAAGAAATGTATCCTTGTGCATCTTTGACTCCACGGTGTACTTTAAAAGTGTGTGATGATTCCCGAGCTGCTCGAGAATCCACTTTCCTTTAAGAGAGTCAAAATCTCCCTCAACCTGTTCGAAGCTGATCTCTTGCTCGTAGAGTTCACACAAGTCGAGAACGACCCGAGCATGAAGTACCATGTAAAGAAGACCCTTGCACCCTTCCTGCACATGAATTCAACAAACAAAACTCGTTTCAACCTCCAACTTCATCTTCTTCTTCTTCTTCTTTTAAGGACCCAGATTGCATCTTTAGTATGACCAGTGATGGTAATTTAGAATATATTCATACAATATACACACACGCTAAACAGAACAGGGATAACTATTTTGATGTATCGCATTTTAATAGGCATAAGATATTGTTCGTACCTGAAGAATGCGAACTTTATTGTTCTCTCTCGATAATATCTTGCTGATTGCCAAATGCGGAACGATTCTACATAATTACTTCCACGTGTAAGCGTACCATTACAATTAAAGTTCAGGAACTAAAACACTCTTTCCCTATACTCTTACTCGGGAAGTCTTTCATAGGCAGTCAAAACATTCCAAACTTCACGAACCGGAGCTTTCACTGTTATACTAGCTACCACAAATCGATGGACACCTCCATTTTCCTTAACCCAAAACCATTCACCAGAAACATTAAAGCAAAATATGCTCTAACCGGGCAATATTTACAAGGTGACAATAGTTTAGGAAAATGAGATTACCAATAAACCATCAAATCTACGAAGGTGAACTTCGTCGACCATGCATTGCCTATCAGGACTGCAAGATTTTTTAAGAAGTCCTTCCTTAAAGTTTGACTCAGTTTCACATGGGGTCAAGACACCTGAATTAGAGATTGGAAAATCGTCTTTGAACTCTCGATGTGATAGGGTATCCTTTCTGTTACCAGTAATGTAAGTTTTACTCGAGGAATATTTTTCAGTAGTTACTACGTTCTGATTCCCTTCCAAAATCCTTTCGGCTCTACATGCCAAGGCTCGAAGATTCACAGGTAGGTCTGATCTTATGATTCTTTCCAAAAAAATAGCAGGAAAGTTGAGTCTTGGTCTCACACTAACTTCATATGACAGAACGGATGTTGATGATCTGCGATTGTTCGGAACATGAAAGTTAGAAAGCACGAACTGCAATCAGTAATTCACAACATCAAAGTTCAAAACAAAAGGATTTATATATAACAGTGATCCAAGTCATTACTGGGTTAGGCAAGAGAATCTGTACGCAATCTGGTATAATAGTCTCGAGGTTTCTGCCTAAGCCATTTACATAATTCTTTTTCAAGGTATAGAAGGTCTTTGGTCGACATGTGAAATATAGGACTAACCATAACATAATCAGGAGGGAAAAATCATATGCTTCTTCTTCTAAGGTTCATACAACTATGTCAGAAACTTTGCACCACTAGACAATTGCCCTTTCATTACAGATCCATTTCACAATTTTTTTATTATAATAAGTCCATTTCACAATATGTTATAATGTTATGCGTACAATGTTATTGTGTTATATCCTTCGCTCTCACTTGATTGTTCCTTTTTTTTGGGCTGTCGTAACGAGTTACTGAATCAGATCTCAATTTCTCTGCTAAGTAATATTTTCATGATCGCCTGGTTTTAGCATGTACTTGAAGTACAGCAAGTTAACAAACCTTTAATTAACAAAACAGAACACCATAGTGATACAATATATTCAAGCAAAGTGGAAATTATCTTGCACAAATTATATAACAAGAGATCTTATAAAAATTCAGAGGAAATAAGCGATCTTACCGTGTGCCACATTTAACAAACCACTTGCCTTCAAACTTTTTAAAGTCACCTTCAACCATAGAAAAATGGAGTTCGCGATCAAATTCCTGGAAAGGAAACAAACATCACATCAAAAAATAGTGAACAAGAAAAGAATCCATTTTAGCTACAATTTAAAGCGCTGCCTAAAACCACATAGGCACAAGGCTGAATTCTGTTTAGTAGGGGAAAGGGTAAGCAATAAGCTGTGGAGTTTAGTTTAGATGATTTTACTGAATTGATGAACTCTTGAAGGTCCAAGACAACCCGAGCTTCAATGTGCCAATACAAAGCCCTCTGAAACCCTCTCTGCTCCAGCCATATGCGACCAGGATATGGACATCGAATTCTCTTGCTGCCATTAATCAACGCTCAGTCACAGGAAATGATCTCAGTTACGGAGTCACAACAGAATCGTACCTCGAAACGAGATTGGGAACGAAATCGGCGAGTCTCTCGTAGTCGGTGAGAGCGTTCCAGACGGAATCCACGTCGGCTTGGACGAATGTCTCGGCCTTGACTCTCCGTTCCCGCCACGAAACCACCTCCACTTCGCATTGCACTTTCCTCTCTCCTTCTTCTTCGCTTGCTTCCTCCTCTCGCTCCCTAGTGTTCTTCCTCTTCTTCGAGACGCCATTGCTGAGCTCGAGCCGAGTCGACGCGTCGTAGTGGAGGTTGTAGTTCCACCTGGGACCGTCAACCGAAGAAAACACGGCGCGATTCCACACCTGTAAATTTCTCGGATTTCGGGCCGGAACGAGCGCCGGAGAGACGAAGATCAGCTTCGATGGCCTGCAAGTGGTGATCATGGCGGTCTTGAGAGATAGAGAGACAGTGAGTGAGTGAGTGAGTGAGTCACTCGATCGTTACTTGAAGACCACAGGTTTCGGTTACTTCGTCGTCTTAAGACTGGACGTGTGGTTTCAACACTTTTCTATTGGATTTTTTTTAGGGGTGATTTCGTCATTTAAGTAGACATTTGTGTGACTGTGAGCGAATTTATGTTGTATTTTTTTATTTAAATCTTTTTCATTTTCCAAAGTAAATCTACTCACTTTGATTTTATTTTTATTTAGAGATTTATAACTAATTAAACCACTTTAGATGTGATTTTTTATCTAACTTATATTTGATAATTTTTAGGGATATAGTCAAACGACTTATGTGTCAATGATTAAACCACTTTAAACATGTGATTTTTTATCTAACTTATATTTGACAATTTTTAGGGATATACCCAAATGACTTATGTGCCAATAATTAAGGTCTGATTTGCCATTATTTATTAACAAATTCGTTACTTTATCTCTCCTATTTTTTTCAAATAATTTTTTTGCATCAAAACTTCAAAAATTCGTATATTTCTCATACGAACTCGAAATTGGGTGATTTCAGATCCTACAAATTTGTGGCGTCGAGATCTTCAAAAATAGACCAATTGTGTTTGATGAAAAATTATGTTTAATGCATCATATTTATATTTTTATTTATTTTTTTGATAATTTCAAAAAATTTCAGTTATTTTCATATTTAAGGTAGTAACGTGATTTTTTTTTACATCTATGATATCAAACATGATTTTTCATCAAATACAATGGATCTATTTTTGAAGATCTCGGCGTCACGAATCTGTAGGATTTGAAATCACTCAATTTCGAGTTCATATAAGATAGATATGATTTTTTGAAGTTTGTATGTAAAAAAGTATAGGAAAAAAGTATGAGAGAGAAAATGACGAATTTGTTAATAAATAAAGGCAAATCAGACCTTAATTATTGCCACATAAACATGTTGATTATTTCCCTAAAAACTGTAAAACGTAGGCTAAATACAAATTTCATTGTTTCATTTTGGCTATTTTGCTACAGTGCGCTTTTATTTATTTTTATAATGGGAAAATATGATACGTAAATATCAAGATTATCCCTTGACATCTCTATAAATGGTAAAAATCGTATGTTTATACTCAAAAAAGTTATTCAGCCAAATATAACTCATTTTATTAATTTCAGTTTATTTTTTTTAGAAAATATATTTCTCTGATTGCCAAGGTTTTTATAATAATTTTTTGAGAATTTCAACTAAAATTCATAAAAGATTGTCCTATTTAATTTGATAAAAAAATTAAACATACTATTAATATAATATTAAGAGATACATCTAATATTTTTTAAAAAACATAAAAATATAGTTGTCCCATTTCGATTAAACATAATAGACACATATAATATTTTAATAAAAAGTTATATAAGTGAATAACAATTTAGTATCAAGCGTTATGCCGTCCGTTTTCTTATAATTGAAAACGACATCATCACCAAAAAAAATGACGTTTAATAAGTGAATAACAACCTTTGAGTATGAACACTCTCTCTCTCTCTCTCTCTCTCTCTCTCTCTCTCTCTCTCTCTCTCTCTCTCTCTCTTTTAAAGATGAGATTTAGTCCCCCCCCCACCTCACATAAAAATTGGACTATTGTTGAGTGTAGGAGTGTGCATCAAGAGAATTTCTTTTACACTCTCTAAACCTATTTTTGCTCATCTCGATTAGGCGAGGGAGATCGAAAACTTTTACCGTTACTATTTGTTCCGTCAAAATTAAACAAAATGTCAAGTGTCATCGATCTTAAGCTCCAAAGACAATTTACATTTTTTTTCAAAATTATTATTGATTTTAAAACATTATTATTATTTTAGGCATACAAATAAAATTAAAAAGGAAATAAATCAAAGGTGCAAATCTGACATCGAATCTCAATTCTGAAATCCTTAGCTCTTTTGGTCTTTTGCTTATGGTTAATCACTTGGTCGCAAGTAGGAATAGCAACGAGTATGAGTTTGAACGCGTGCACTTATTCTGTTAGACATATCCATTTCAAAAAATACTCATTAACATATACTCGTTAATCTGTTTTATCTAACGGCATGGGTAACAGTTATATCCGCCAGATAAGGGTGCTAGAATTGCGGACCCGATACCTGTTACACCAATTCTTTTCTTTTTTAAATATGTATAACTTAAACTCGTTACAAAATCATTGAGATGATAAAAAAAAACATCACAGATTAAGCTAAAAGCATACCTTCAAAGTTATATAAAGTTATAAACTAATTAACATACTATATAACCATATATATACATATATACTAAACAATCTATATAATCATATATATATATATATATATATATATATATATCTGTGTGTGTGTGTGTGTTTGTGTGTGTGTTGTCGCACGAAAATGAATAACAAGTTAAAGCTTCGGGCGGTTCGACCCAATGCCGGACCAAGTGACCGCAGCCGAACCAAGTTTGGGAATTCGAAAGTCTCGAGTTATAGTTGTTCTTTTAGGAGAGAATGGAGTGAATGACGGGTATGACTGCGTTCCTTATGAGCTGTCTACGTATCTGAGCACAGCAGGATCAAGTTATAACATAGTTCAATGCGTATGTATACGGCTATTTGAGGCGCGGAACCTGAGGGGTGTGCTCGATAGAGGAAACAGAGCGTGGAGGAGTCTTCGGCGACGTCTCAAGACTCTAGAATCGAGTGACCCAAAAGAGAATGTGTGTTTTCTCTTTCGAGATGAGGGAGATTCTCAGTAGAGAATTCCAGGTGCAACCTTGTGCGTTAGAGATGAGGGAGAGTCTCAGTAGAGAATCCCGAGCGCAGTCGCGCACGGGGGATTAAGCGCTCGATCAGAGAAAATCGCGCACAAAAAGTCTCTGGCAGCGTTTCAAAACTCTAAAAGCGAGTAATCTTGAGGAGGAATGAATGTGTCTATCATCTTTTCTGAGAGATGCTATTTATAGTGGATATGGAGGCCTAGGAGAGCCTTTAAGCACAACGGGGAGCACGCCGCGAATTTCGGGCTCGTGGCAATTCTGGAGTGTGCATGGAGCATACGGGCGCGCAGCACGGCCGCACCTATTAGATGGCGCGGCGCGCCATGTCCTATGTGTGCCGAGCGCGTGCTTCTTTTGAGGACATCGCGATGGTGAGCTCTGTTCGTATGAGAGCTTGGGCTTGGACTTTCGGGCCGTTTCGTGTGGGCCTTAGCCTTCGCGGGCCTTGATGGGTTTTTTAGTGACCCGGCCCAAAACTTTTTTTTTTGTTTTTTTTTTGTCTTTTATTTAGTTTTATTTCTATCAACAGATAATAATAAAAATATATAAAACGCATGGATCGTGAACAGTATGAGAGCATAATTTTTTTAACATTTTTGGGCCATAAAATAATAATAAAAAATAAAAAATAAAAAAAAAGGCTGTGTTTAGTTGTGATTGCTCAGGTTTAGGACTCATAAAATCCAAATTGAAATTCTGTTATGTTTTGGCCCAATAACGGTACTAAAAAAAAAAAAAAAAAAGTAGTGTGGCATGGCATACAAGTAATTTGAGGCTCCACCAATCCCCCAATTCATTCTGGTATTGTCTGGTCACCTGCTTCTTCTTTACTCCTAATCTTCCGTAAATAATAGGTTCGGGTATGGGCAAAAAGGTAAAGTGGAGCTGGGGTTCGGCTCTCATCGGGGCGGCGTCGGCGGTGGCGACGGCGGCGCTGATGAGCGCGCGGCCGAGGGATCCGACATTCCACCTCATATCCATAAACCTGACGTCGTTCGATCTGAACCTGCCGGTGGTGGACGCCGAAATGGTCCTCACGGTCCACGTCACCAACCCCAACATCGCGTCCATAGAGTACTCCTCCACCACCATGTCCATCTTCTACGACGGAGAGCTGCTGGGGTCGGCCCACGTGGAGGCCGGGTCGCAGCCGGCGCGGTCGTGCCAGCTGCTCCGGCTGCCGGGGCGGCTCAAGGGCCGAAGCATCGCCCACCACGCGGCGCGCTTCTTCTCCGACGTGGCGAAGCGGGAGATGGTGCTGGACGCCAAGGTGGACATCTCCGGCACCGCCACGCTGGGCTGGTGGGGCCACTCCTTCACCGTCAACGTCGACAGCCACGTCGCCGTCGACCCCGTCTTCCTCGACGTCATCCACCAGAAGAACCAATCCCATCTCCACCTTTGATTTTCTTGTCGTTACTTGTTTTTTTCCTCTTTCGTTTTGTTGTCGTTCTTCTCTACTCTAGTCTTACTTGCCTTGCCTTGTCGTAGCAAAGGGGACACCAATTTGTCCCTCGAAACTCGTTATGCGTAATGCGTTTAAATATTGTTATTCTCTTCTTCTTTCCCAAGATGAATAAAAAAAAGAATATTTGCAGGATTGCATAGATATTAGACTGTTTGCAAATTTAAAATTAAAATAATATTTCTTTTTACATGAGATTAAATCGTATAAAATCACAAATTGTAGATACAAAGATCGGAGGAAACACAAAAATGAAAAATAAAATTTAACAAAACCTCAAGAACAAAGACATTAGATCATAGAATGTATTTTAGATTTTATTTTTTAAATTTCGTGAATATCGGAAGTACGGTTCCTCTTCCAATTAGATGAAATTTTGGTTCTTAGCAATGTTTCAAATGCCGGCGATATTCTCCGACAATCGGCATTGCGGTCGTTTTTGGAAATCAAACGGACGAAGAAAGCTTTGATGTCATTTTCTTCGTTATGTCATTCGAAAAACGTCGACAACGACGTTTCGTTTCCATCGTCTTTAGTCGGCCGATTTCGTTTCATGTAAAGAGCAAAATCAAATAAATTTCGGCAACAAACACCAACTTTCGGACGAAACGAAGCATCGTTGAAGATTTTCGGATCTAGTGTTGAACACGACCATAATCGACGATTTTCGGTGATTTTCTTCCTCGGTCGACGACTTTTGGACGCGCTCAGTCAGATTTCCACAAATTTTCGCCGGCGACTGAAGAAAATCGGTGACTTTTGGGTTAAACGAATTTTTTGGAATCCAAATTTTGAAAACAGACACTGTGGTGGTACAGTTTCATATGAGCAAGATGAAGTCATCAAGATGACGGCTGGTACAGTTTAAGAAAATAAAAAATAAAAAAAGGTGATGGTTATTAATAGCTGGTAGTCCTAGTAAGCCAAATAAACAACAAAAGCCCATTTAGTCCAATAAGCCCAATAATAATACATATATAGTGAAATATTAATATCAAATTAAAAATAAATGAAAAAACACAAGAGCCGATCAACAGGTTTTAAATTATGAAGGGTTTTATACCTTTTATGTATTATTACTATAAAATTATTGTTTGAAGGTTAGATTGAGCTATTAAAATTTTAAAAATAAAACAAATTACTTGAGGAATAAGATGAACGAATACTCGATTATGATGTGATATCGTCATAGTTTCTAATTGTTCTAAAAAAAGATTGAATGACTAGAAATATCAAATAAAATAAGAATAAATGTATATTAAAAGAGAAAATATCATCATAAATGTATTTACAAATATATATATATATATATATATATATATTCGTTTATTTTGCCACATTATTTCTGTTCGGTTTTTCGTCGGCACGTCGATTTTCCATCGAAAACGGAATTTGAAAACAACATTTCATTTTCCATTTTCCACATTTTTTCCATTCGGTTTTCCATCAGCATGACGGTTTTTCGTAAATCAGGAGGCTCGAAACAGCAACGGAAACGGAATTTAAATCCTTGGTTCTTAGTACTGGTCGAAAGCCTTTTTTCCGTTAACGATCGAAATTCCGTCTTATTTAAAGTGGAATTCCAATATTCACTGTTTGCCCAGGTCTATTCCATGCTCAATGCTTTTCTGGGATTTTTATTTTTGTTATTAAAATCTTTTTGTAGGAGGTGATTAAACAAGTTGAATCGGTCATTTTTCGTACAAAATTTATGTGGGATATGATTCTACGATCCACTTCGGAACTGGGAATGTCATGTAACTATTCTTACGTGTGTGTTGGCTTATTTTTTTAATGTGAGTTTTTCTCGGCAAGATGTATGCCACATGCTCCAGGATATGTTGAGACATCTTGGCCGATATGTGCAAAATTGTATTTATGACAAGTTTTCTATTTTGCTAGAATGACTCGCGGAATACCTTCTACAAGTATTTTCCCTGCGTGACTGGGTAAGGAAACCCTAATTCGACTTTCAGATGTATTGACTACTAAAAAAGAAAGAGGATCCGCCCTTAGTAGTCTTGACGCATTCATTCATACTTTTAGGGTTATTAGACGTTGACGATCGGCAGACTGAAAAATTAATTGTGTGGTGTGTGTGGTGTGATTTTTTATACACTATTCCAGATCTATCGAGTATTAGAGGATTATTTGGGTTTTTTTATTTCATGATTGAGTATTCACGAGCGTTGAAATTGAAGATTACCAAACACATGGAAGAGTCTTTGAGAGTGGAAGTGAGGGGATCTCATATTCAAGGGGAGCCCGAGTTGAAATTCACAGGTAGTAATTGGAAAAGGTCCTTGAAGCGGGGATCGTTCACATAAGTCCATTGTTGTAATATTGACTATTTTCATATAGTTAATTTCCTTTCCATTGGGCACACTGCCCCTAGAGTAGGTAACATTGCACCGAATTGGGTTATCATTCCTTGTGTCATTTACTTTTACGCACTGCTTTATATTTATCCATATTTTTCATTGGAACAGACTGCCACATACATTGACTCTACAGTGTGTGCGACACATTGTCTTTCACTAAATAAAATTTCAATTGGTATCAAAGCAGGCACCCAAAGCTTAGGGTGTTTCCCTTGTGCAGTTGGCCGGTTCTGGTTGTGATGGATAATTCTAAAGAAGGCGGATCTGTTAATCGTCCATCGGTACTTGACGAGACTAATTATGCCTATTGAAAACTCGCATGTGTGCTTTTCTCAAGTCAGTTGCATGTGTGCTTTTCTCAAGTCTGTTGACAACAAGACTTGGAATACTATTATCAATCTATGGACTCCTCCCTCCAACAAAGACGATGTAGGTCTGGTAGTCTCCTTTAAGGATGAGAAAGACTGGGATGCTGCAGAAGATGAGTTGTTCTTGGTAACTCTCATGCTCTAAATGACATTTTCAATGGTGTTGACAAGAATATTTTCAAGCCCATCGATACATGCAAGAGTGCCTAAGAGGTATGGAAGATTCTTGAAGTTTCTCATGAACGCACATCCAAAGTAAGCAGCCAGAGACTCCAGCTTCTCACAACAAAATTTAAAGGCATGAACATGCTTGTGGAATATATCATCTCTGAATTCAATGTTTGCATATAAAATGTTGCTAATGACTCTTTCTCTCTTGGAGTCCCTATGCATGATGAGAAACTTGCCCGGGAGATTTTGAGATCCCTCCCTAAAAGATTTTAAATGAAGATTATTGACATCGAAGAAGTGCATGATCTTTCCAAAATGAAAGTTGACGAGTTGATTGGGTCCCGCATGACCCATGAATTGTCTCTTCCCAAATATGAGAAGAAAAAAAAGGATGTGACTCTTAAAAACTCCATTACTGATCACAATGAGCAGGTACACTCTGAAAATGATGATGATATTAGTGATTCCATTGCTATGCTTGCCAAGAATTTTGGCAGGTTGATGATAAGGCTTGAGAAAAGGACTGGCATAAATGTCTATCAGAGACAATCATCCACACCAACAGTTTTAGAGAGGAGAAAATTTCAAGCGAAGTGGACGTGACATTGATAGATCTAACTTCAACAATTCTAACAGATGTAAGGGGATTCAGTATCGTGAATGTGAGGGGTTTGGAAACATTCAAGATGAATGTCCAAATTTTGTGAGGAAGCAAAAAAAGGGTACACTGCTACTGGCTCCGATGATGATTCGGATGGTGGTGATGAATCTGATCAGATAAGCAATTTTGGTTCCTTTACAACCTCTGATGAGCGCGTTTTATACGTACAAATCGCTCGTTCCCGAAGTTGAATCGAAGCGAATCCTTAAGTGTCTTTGATATATTTTGTGTTTTTTATTTGTTATTATAGGTTTTCATGATCTAAAAGTGTTTTGAGGGCAATGGAGCAACTTTGGGATGATTTGAAGATTTTTCGGACGAGTTAGAGCTAATCAAGAAACATGACATCTTCTTTTGCATGATTTGAGATTCTGAAGTGACAATTTTGGTTAAATTCTTTCCATCATTTGATAGAGCTATCTCTTAGCTTTTTAACGCATATTTATTTGCGAAAATCGGACATTGGAGCAAGAAGATACGGCCGACACAAGTGCGCGCGTCCGGAAACATCCTCGCGGCGCGAGGATCTCCAGACTACTAGTGCGCGCCGCGAGCATTTGACATGCGCGCCGCACGTTCCTTCGGGTTTTGACGGACTTTCTTTCCGTTATTGATGTTTTTGGGCCATTTGAACCATTCAAAAGGCCCAATATGCTCCAAAAATCACCCCTTAACCTATATATTCGACTTTAAGCTCTCAAAAACACATCTTCCATGTTGTTTAAGTTTGTCTTTTGTTGTTTGGTTGTTCTTCAGAGCTTTTAAAAGAGGAAAAAGGCGTTCTTCAACGGAATTGACAACCCGACGAGTTCTCCTTCTCCGAATTCATTCGTTCTTCTTTCTTCTCTTCTTTTATTTATTTTATTGCTCTAAATTATTGTTGAACATCAATTTTATTTAATATGAATTCTATTTTGGTTTCAATCTTTATTTTATTGCTTTCAATTATTTTGTTATGTTTAGCGTTGATTATGAACACCATTAGAGGCTAAGTTTCTTATGGGGTTACGATGTAGCCAGGATTGATAATGATTGGGGGGCTCGTTAGGGTTAGATAATTATTGTTTGCTTCATTATTATGGATTGCTTGATATGAATTGTTCATTATGCTTTCTAATGCTTGATCACCATTAGAGTTATTATCTAGGATTGTTTAGCTACTCAAGAGAGAGTAAATAATCGTGTTTTTGTTCATGTCTTCATAGTTGATCCTAGGTTAGAAAATCTAGGCAATTTATGTAATCGTTTGGATTATTGTTTCATTGCGTGTGATTGTTTTAATAGGATTAGAAGCCGAGAGGATAATAATCCCTCAATTGCATAGGTTTGCTAGATCGCTAAAGAGCGGCTAGTGAATATTTTCGACAGAGTGAGATTAGCGTTTATAGGAGTAGATTTGTTGTTCGAGCCCGAAACCTCCGACCTAGTTAGCTCTGGTGAAGTCGTGACCCCTACCTTCTCTTCTTGCAAAACTCGTATTTAACTCTCTGCTTTAGTTTTTTTATTGCTCTTGTTACAACCATCCTCCTAATTTTACTTGGAGTTAATTAGCATCAAGTTTTAGGAAATCGCTGTTTCACTAGTCTCTGTGGGTACGATACTCGAATTTACATTCTATATTACTTGAGCGACACACGTACGCTTACGTGCGCGAGTTATTTCGCAACAAGTTTTTGGCGCCGTTGCCGGGGACTAGTCTACAGTAGCGATTGAATTTACTTGCTCTTGCTATTTAATTTCTTGATTTTGTTTTCTAACTTTTTGTGTCACTTTCTTGCTTTCGAAGCTGCATGCGGAGTGAGGGAATATCAAACCTCATTCCAATCAATCTTGAGATCGAAAAATTCTGCAAGACGAACATAAAGCAATCAAAGGAACGAGCAATGTGAGATAGAGCGAACAACGCGGCGATCGAAGAGCCAAAGACCCTATTTCAATATGGGTTACCACCAGTTGACGCCGCGCAATCGGTAATCGCTCTCCCGGCTCTAGCGGGTAATCAAAACTTCGAGATCAAGACCGGCATAATACATATGGTCCAAGGGAATCAATTCTCTGGATCACCTACCGAAGACCCGCAAGACCAACTGACGAACTTCGTTGAGATCGCAAACACGTTCAAGCTCCATAACGTGTCCGACGAAGCCATCCGCCTTCGCCTCTTCCCGTTCTCTCTATGGGACCGAGCCAAGACGTGGTTCAACTCACTCCCTCCGGGCTCCATCACCTCATGGGCAGAGCAGCGCATCAAATTCATCTCAAAGTTCTTCCCATTCGAGAAGTTGCACAAGAGACGCAACGAGATCAACTCGTTCGCGCAATATGACGGGGAGTCCTTATTTGAAGCATGAGGGCACTTCAAGGAGTTAGAGCGGAGGTGTCCCAATCACGGCATCCAAGGGTGGATGATGGTGCAGATTTTCTATGGCGGTCTCTCGCCATCGTCTCGCACCCTAGTCAACACGGCCGCTGGAGGGTCGTTCTTTCAGAAGACGGAGGAGGAAGCTCACAACATCCTCGAGGAGCTGGCATGCAACAATGATCAATGCTCATCCGAGTGGCGCATCTTGAAGAACATGCCAGTCACTCCCGAGATGGAGATGATGAAGGCACTAGCGGCACAGGTGGCGGATCTCACAAAGTCAGTCCAGGGACGGAAGGCCTCCGTCCAAGCCGTGCACACGTCTGCTTTTCGTGCAACGGGTAGCACAATAGCGACGAGAATGCTTATGGGGACAATGGCCAACAAGCAAATTTCGTCAATAATCGGCCACCCAACCAGAATTATAACAACTACAACCAAGGCCCGAGGAGCAACTACCAGATTGGGGGATAGAGAGGTCCCCAAAACAACATGCCAATGCAACCCGCGCCTCAAGCTCAGCCCCGACCACCGCCATACCAAGCCCCTCCTTCCGGGCATATAAGGGCGAGACCAATCTAGAGGAGCTCATCGCCAACTTGGCCACGTCAACAACTGCCTTCATAAATTCCACCACAAAATTCATGCACGTAATGAAGACGTCTCTCTTGAACCAATCAGCTCAAATTCGGAATCTCGAGACGCAAGTGAGGCAACTTGCCACCGCCATCCACACACGACCCCAAGGCACACTTCCAAGCACCTCTAAAGTAAATCTAATGGAGCATTGCAATTCCATTTCACATCAACCGTTGCAGTTATCGAGAGCTCGAAGAAAGAAGAAGAAGAGGCTTCCCCGGTCACCAAAGCTCCTAAGCCGCCCTCGTCGGTCCATATATATGAGATGCCACTTCCGTTCCCACAAAGGCTCACGGTGGCTAAAGTTAGAAGACGCGGGCAAGTTCACATTGTCGTGCACTATTGGAGACATCTTCATCGAGAACGCTTTGTGTGATCTAGGTTCGGGCATCAACCTCATGCCTTCGGCCGTCTTCAAAAAACTTGGGGTGGGTGAGCTAAAGCCCACGTGCACCACTCTCCAACTGGTAGATCGGACCGTAAGGCACCCGCGCGGCTTCGTGGATGATAGGTGCGTTAATCACGCGGAAAACTCATATTTTCCCGACTAAATCCGAGCTTGTTCTCGAGTATTTGTGATGTTTTTGTGTGTTTTTGAGAGACTTTTAGGTTTTAGAGGCCAATGAGGTATTAAGGAGGTTAGTAGAGCATCACGTGAAGTAACGGAGCCATTTTGAGAAGATTCGAAGACTTTTCGCCAAGTTAGAGCAAAGAAGAAATACAGCATCCTCTTGTGAACAATTCTGAAAGTTTGAAGTAAATATTTTGGATGATCCAATTCCATGATTGGATAGAGCTCTCTGTTAGCTTTCCAACGCATATTTATTTGCAAGAATCGGACATCGGAGCTAGGAGTTATGGCCGTTACAAAATCGGTGCGTGCGGGAAGAAAAAGCGCGCTGCGCGACCCTAGCGGGTCGCGCCGCGAGGTTCCGAAAATCGCCGAAATCGATCTCCGAGCATGAAGCGCGGAACGCGAGGTCTTCTGGGATGTCAACCTCGTGGCGCGACCCTCGAACTGCGCGCCGCGAGGTCCGCCGAGACAAAAAAGATGAAATGCGGATTTGGAGTCGATCTAAGCCGTTGGATCACTTTAAATTACCCAATCTGCTCCGAAAATTAAGAGAAACCCAAGGATTTTGACCTAGGCCTATAAATACACCTCTCAATCTCTTTTTTAGGACTTTTGGCACTTTTTCATTGTTTTCACTTAGTGTTTGGGAGAGATAGAGAAAAAGAGGAGAACCGTTCTTCATCAATTCGCGCCATTCGCAGTTTTATTCTTCTCCTTTACTCTTGAACTCCCGTATTTTAATTTACAATTGAGTTCTTAATTATGGTTTCTTCTTCTTCCTATTCTTTTATTCTCTCTTTGTTTTCTCGCTACGCCATGAGCTAATTCCATTAAGGACTATGGTGTAGCGGGTTTAGGATGTGGTTATGGATATGATTTAATATATTGAAGTTCAATTTCCATTCTCTACTACTTTGCTTAATTCAAATCCGTTTTTAATGCTTGATCGAGATTAGCTACCTTGTTCATGATTTAATACTTCAACTTGGTGCTTGAGAAAGATTTGGTTGTTAGTGTTTTGGTTAGAATTACTATGATGCATGCCTAGGCTAGAGATAGTTAGGTTGCCATAGAATCGTGTGAATACTCTTTATATGAATGCATGTTTTTGTTAGGGATTGAGATCGAGAGAAGATTTTCCTAATTTTGACATAGGTTGTTAGATGCTCGAGAGAGATTTAGCAATATTATTCTGTGAGTATGGTTAGCAAAGAGTAGTGAGTTGATTATTGATTGTGCGTCAAATTCGTGTATCCAAACCGTTGAATAAACCCGTGAAGCCTTGGTCCTTAGCCTCTCTTTCTGCTTACAACTTTTATTTGATTATTTTGTTATTTAATTGTTTTAAAACTTGTCAATAATTTGTGACATCTTTCCATCTCTCATTTTAGTTCAATTCGTGCTAGTTGATTTGTTTGTTAATTAAGCTTGTTTCTCGTGGGATCGACACTCGTACTTAATTCACTATATTACTTGAGCGACACGTGCATTTGCGCGCGTAAAAATCGCAACAGTGGAAGACCTCCTCGTTGAAGTCGGAAAATTCACTTTTTCGGCCGATTTCTACATCATCGACATGGACGAGGATCGCGATATCCTCATTCTCTTTGGAAGGGCTTTCTTAGCCACTTGCGGTGTTCGCATAGACGTGCAAAAAGGCGAGCTGATGACGCGCGTGAATAACGATGAAGAGACGTTCGGGATCTATAAAACCCGAAAGCGCAAGAAGGAAAAAGAAGATATCTACGTCCTCAAGACTGACGAAGTCACTACTCCACCACCCACACCTTCGCCACGTGCTCCTCCGGAAAAATCAACAAAAGGTGCGAGCAAGGGTGCAAAGCCGAAGTCTCCATTCAAGCCATGGTGAGGACATTGGCCGAAACCGTTCAAAGAGGTATTGACGAAGAAAGAGCGCATAAAAGAAGATCCCCCACTGCCTGAGCGCGGCGGCGACGAGTAGGGGAGTTCTACCACCCCCGGGAGGTAAGTTCTCTGTCTCCCGTGTTTTTTTTATGGATCTACATTGAGGACAATGTAGAGATTAAGTTTGGGGGGATGAACTACTTTGTGGGGGATTTCTGTTAGATTAGGTTGTTTTTATTTTCTTAATTTTGTTTGGTGATTGCTTATAAGTGATAATATTAAAGTGTTTTCTCTCGTTATTTGCCAATGATACCATGTTTTTTTCGAAGAAATCCGAGTTTGAGTCAATTTTAATCTTTTTTGTGCTTCATTGTGATTGACTAGTGGTTTGAGTAACGCAATTTCGGTTGATTTTTCCCATTTATCCACACACGTCCGTCCCGGATTTTGAGTGGTCTCTTAGAGGTTCGATCACATCTTTAAATGTCTTTTAGCTCACGAACAATAAGAATTGCTCTAGCCCTCTTCGAGGCGAAATGACCTGACACGAACCTAGGAAAAATGACATAGGCCTTCATTTGGACCGATCAGAGCCAAAAAGCCAACCCATAATACTTCCTTAAGCACCCTTTCAGAAAAAGCCGAACGATTAATCATTTCTCGATACTTAGTCAGAAAAAACCGAGCCAATAATATTTCAAATCCCACAAAGAACCCCGTTAACTTAGCGACTCTTGAGTGAATTCTTTCGATTTTGTGACATGTTCTTCGACTAGTCTCTACGTGTTTTATAGTTCATTAGACACCACGCCGGTGATTGTTCGTTTTTATTTTTATTGTTTTGTATCAAAAAAGAAAAAAAAAGGAAAAAAAAAAAGAAAAGAAAAAGAAAAGAAAAAAAGGAAAAAAAAAAAGAGAAAAAGAAAAAACTACAAAAAAAGAGTGTTTAATTAATGCGTTTTATTATTTATTTGTATTAGTTTTTGGCGTGGTATTCTGTGACATTAGTTTTAGAGATTAGACGTTGCATATTCAAAGTTTGGGGGGAAAACATTGAGAAGTAAAGACTTAGAAAAAAAATGTTCTCGAAAGGCGAAATTTTGTGCCATGAACGTGGAAATGAGTGAGTAATTAATATCATGTGAAAGTTGGTGAGTTTGGTGAGAATGAGTCGCTAGGTTGACGTTTTAGCCACATTTTGATCATATCCTACCGTTGACCCAATCCTATCATTACAAGCCGACAAAACCCTATTGATTTCCTTGGTAAGTGTCTTGCATTAGTAGAGAGTGAGTGGCGAAAAGCATTATGGTGTTCGATTCACATTCATCTCATTATCATTTGAGCATTTTATATTAGAAGACGTGAACGAACATATTGAGTTGACCTCTCTCTCTTTCGGGACATATTTCACACACGGGGGATTTTGATCGGGAACGTGTTGCAAAAGGCTATTAGTCAATCTATTTTTTTTTTGGTTTCATATGATGATTGACTTGGATTCGGAAATTTTTGTAGGTTGAGGCATTTAACTAACACTTGACATTGTTGCTAAACGTTGTGATCACCATTCGTTTTTAGTGTAACTTCTTTGGTGTGTTTATTTTATTGTCTAGTTTTTTGTGTTGCTTGAGGACAAGCAACGGTTCAAGTTTGGGGGTATTTGATGAGTGCGTTTTATACGTACAAATCGCTCGTTTCCAGAGTTGAATCGAAGCGAATCCTTAAGTGTTTTTGATATATTTTGTGTTTTTTATTTGTTATTATAGGCTTTCATGATCTAAGAGTGTTTTGAGGGCAATTGAGCAACTTTGGGATGATTTGAAGATTTTTCGGACGAGTTAGAGCTAATAAAGAAACATGACATCTTCTTTTGCATGATTTGAGATTTTGAAGTGACGATTTTGGTTAAATTCTTTCCATCATTAGATAGAGCTATCTCTTAGCTTTCTAATGCATATTTATTTGCGAAAATCGGACATTGGAGTAAGAAGATACGGCCGATACAAAAATAGTGCGCGCGTCCGGAAGCATCCTCGCGCCGTGAGGAAAAAAGTGCGCGCCGCGATGATCTCCAAATTACCAGTGCGCGCCGCGAGCACTTGACACGTGCGCCGCACATTCCTTCGGATTTTGACGGACTTTCTTTCTGTTTTTGATGTTTTTGGGCCATTTGAACCATTCAAAAGGCCCAATATGCTCCGAAAATCACCCCTTAACCTATATATTCGACTTTAAGCTCTCAAAAACACATCTTCCATTTTGTTTAAGTTTCTCTTTTGTTGTTTGGTTGTTCTTGAGAGCTTTTGAAATAGGAAAAATGCGTTCTTCAACGGAATTGACAATCCGACGAGTTCTCCTTCTCCGAATTCATTCGTTTTTCTTTCTTCTCTTCTTTTATTTATTTTATTGCTCTAAATTATTGTTGAACATCAATTTTATTTAATATGAATTCTATTTTGGTTTCAATCTTTATTTTATTGCTTTTAATTATTCTGTTATGTTTAGCGTTGATTATGAACATCATTAGAGGCTAAGTTTCTTATGGGGTTGCGATGTAGCCAGGATTGATAATTGTTGGGGGGCTCGTTAGGGTTAGATAATTATTGTTTGCTTCATTATTATGGATTGATTGATATGAATGGTTCCTTATGTTTTCTAATGCTTGATCACCATTAGAGTTATTATCTAGGATTGTTTAGCTACTCGAGAAAGAGTAAATAATCGTGCTTTTGTTCATGTCTTCATAGTTGATCCTAGGTTAGAAAATCTAGGCAATTTATGTAATCGTTTGAACTCTTGTTTCATTGCGTGTAATTGTTTTAATAGGATTAGAAGCCGAGAGGATAATAATCCGTCAATTGCATAGGTTTGCTAGATCGCTCAAGAGAGGCTAGTGAATATTTTCGACAGAGTGAGATTAGCGTTTATAGGAGTAGATTTGTTGTTCGAGCCCGAAACCCCCCGACCTAGTTAGCTCTGGTGAAGTCGTGACCCCTACCTTCTCTTCTTGCAAAACTGGTATTTAACTCTCTGCTTTAGTTTTTTTTATTGCTCTTGTTACAACCATCCTCTTAATTTTACTTAGAGTTAATTAGCGTCAAGTTTTAGGAAATCGCTGTTTCACTAGTCTCTGTGGGTACGATACTCGAATTTACATTCTATATTACTTGAGCGACACACATACGCTTGCGTGCGCGAGTTATTTCGCAACAACCTCTATTTCTGATAATGTATCTGCTGAGTTCATTGCTCTTGCTATTTCTCTAATCCTTGTGATATACATATATTCCCGCTGATGATGATGGTGAACTTCTTGATGAAGTCCTTGCCGATACTTACAAAGTTCTTTACTATAAGTAGATTGAAGAATCAGAGGTTCTAGCAAAACAGAAAGGGAAAATTGAATCTCTTACATATGACAAGACTAGATTGATGGAGACTATATGAGACTTGAAGCGTGAAGTGGATTGTTTGAACTTTGAGCTTGAGAAGATGACCAAGTCAGTGAGAATGCTAAACTCAAGCACTGATAATCTTGATAAGATTATCACAATTGGCAAGCCTACAAAGAACATGAAAGGCTTGGGTTACACTCATGGTACCTCCAGCTCCGAGACCACTTTTGTTCCTCCCACTCAGAATGGAACTGGAAAATTGCCTCCCAAGATGTCTGACATCTGGCGTCGACATGCATCAACGTAACTTTCAGATTCAGCATGTTATTAGATCAATGAGGTATGTGTCAACAGACCTCGTTGGATATATCATTATTGTAGTCAACATGGTCATCTACGTCCTTTTTATTATCGTCTCTAAGAGAGGAATCTTCACCGACCTCAATTCTCCCATAAACGTCAAGCTATGTAGTCTCCTAACACTCGCAGATTTTAGTGAATTAAATCTAATCATTAGGCTGACATTGCCTACACTTCTCTTCGTGCTTCATCAACTGAAGACTGTCATTTTCATAGTGGATGATCTCGCCACATGACCGGTATGAAGATCTTCCCTGTTAACCTAAAGCCTTACTCCAATTATTATGTTATCTTTAGTGACGGTGGTAAAGGTAAAATCTTTGGTAAATGTCAGCTTAACTACCCTAGGCTCTTTTACGTTATAGATGTTTTGCTAGTTGATGGACCTACTACTAATCTTATAATTGTTAGTCAACTATGTGACCAACAACCAATGATTAAAATTTGAGGGAACCGTCCGGTTCCCATATGATTACCGGAAAATGGGCAAGTCCCGGTACGATTCCATACAAAACCAGAGTTTCTCCTGGGAACCGGGGTAAATCGAACAGGAAGCGGACCGGTTCCCGGTTCGAAGAAACCGGTTCACGCGTGAATAAATTGAAAAACTAATCGTGGTATTTAGGCAAATTCCAACCACAAATATAAAATTAGATAGAGAATTTTCGAGGCTTTTCGGCGTCTAAACGTTGCATTATTCCTAGAAACCGGTGGGATTTGAGTGTGAGTTTGGCTTTATGCCTGGTTTGTTAGGCTTAGCGAAGAAAACGATGGAAGGAAAATTTATAATGAGAGAGAGAGAGGAAGTAAAAAAGTTTTTACGGAAAAAAGTAATATATTGTAATTTAGAAGTAATATGCGTGTGTGAATGGGTTTTTAGAAAAAGCAAGAGCCAGAGAAAGAAAAGGCATGTCTGATTGGACTCTATGACTAGCAATGCCTGCCAACACACTTGAATTTTTATTTCAAAAATTTAGCGATATAGCCACATAAACATAAGCATTTGCGTTTTAGCCAACGTTTTGTAAATTTTCCGTAAATAGAAAAAAATTATTGTAAATATTTCGTAAATATTCATATTTATTAGAAATTTACTCTGGGTTTTTTATTATTTTGATAGCGTAAATAGATTTACGTAGCTATTTACAAAAAATTAAATAAACGTTGGCTATTTCAAAATTTTTAACGTTTCGTATGGCTAGATAGTCGTGTTGTCAATGGTGCCCACAAGAAGAGTTGTAGTCTTTATTTTGTACATTTGATGTAATAAAGTCTCACGAAGACTCTTGCTTGTAATTGCTTATTCATTAATAAAAAGTTGAAACGTTCATTCATTATTCCTTGCCTGTTTGAAACTTTATGATAAGACCTTAGTCTTTAGTCCATAAACAAACTTAACAACTTACGAAGAGACAAATGTAGATTTGCATGAACAAACTCTTCGTAATTTGCTTAAAACGATATATTCGCAATCTAAGGGTCAAAAGACTATTGACCTCAGTACGATTGTTAGGAGAATCTATGATGTCTGGTTATGGGACATTGAGAGTTGGAGACTCTATAGTTCTTCTAGGTATCTTCCGAAGGTACTGAATTGACCAGTGCACTTCTAGAGACAAAAATAAGAACAAACCATTTAACCTCTTATGTCTCAAAGTCACTACGTATGAATTGCATCATGCTTACCTTAATCCTGAAATGAGACATGTCATTTCATAGCTTACGTATTCTCATTTGAGAAAGTCAGAGTTCGGACTCACTATGTGATTCCGAACATGACTTATTGGTGAAGTACTAAGTTATGAAGATGTCATGAGTAACTTTGTGAAGTTCTCATAGATATGGAATTCATGTACAAGATTGCTGAAATGCAATGTATATCACCTCATGCTTTGTTCCTTGGAATGTGAATAAATGAACTGGCCAGTGTCCAAATTGAGTCCTGACTCTTTTGGATGAAACAATGTGACTTGTTAGGTCCTCGTCAATACATTGTTTCTAACTTATTCACAAGCGACAAAGGAGTTGAAGAAATAACAGCTAGAAGGGTAAAATGGTAATTTTGTAAATCCTGACTAGCTGATGATATTCATGAAGGGTAAACATAGATAATATTGATTGGATCCTGTAGCGACTCGAAGTTTTAAGATTAATCTTGTAAATTAAGTTAATCAAAGGACGAGAAAATTATGTAAATTAATTTTCTAAGAATTATTTCCAGTATTTTTGGATTTGAAATATATTAAGGTAAAGAGAAATCTCGGAATAAAATAAAGGATTTATCGAGTTCGTTTCATATAATAAATTATTTTCCGATGAGATATTCCGGAATTTAATTTAAAAAGATAAATTCTCAAGGACGAGAATTATTTCCGAGAAACCTTAAATATATTTGAATTAATCGAGAATGAATGAGAATTTTCTTGGTTTTGAAGCTTTTAATTAAAGGTTCGATCGGTTATCGTTGAAGTCACAAAATTTTGTGACAAGGACGTGGTTGTCATGATTTTCTGGGCTCATTTGAAAGAAAACTTGAGTTCAGGGTCAGTTTAATGGAGATGGAAATTACGAGGGATTTATTTGCAAAAAAATTGAAGAATTCTTTCTACACTCTTCTTCCGCTTTTCCTTTTCTTCTTCTTCGATTATTTTCTTCTTCTTCTCCTCATTTCGCTCGCCGACCTGCAAGAGAGAACAAAGAGAAAAAAAAAACAAAATCCAACCACCCAGAGAAACGATCGCCGACCCCGTCATCAACCTGAACCTCACCTTCTTCTTCTCTTCTCATCTTCCTCTTCTCGTCCTCTTCATCCTAGCGTGCGCCACCAGCTCCAAGACCGAGCTTCACCGCGCCGTGGCCGAGAAGAAAACGCCGCGCGCTGTCAAGGACACCGGACCGAGAACGAGCACCGGGGACCGAGAAAGGAAGTGCCGATGAGTTGAATCTCACGGAAATTGGGTAAGAAATCAAAACCCGAAATGGATTTCGTGATGTTAGGGTTTGTAGTTCAAAATTGGGGCTTTTCTTCATGAGTGTTAATTGAGGAGATTGAAATGTTTTCAGAGCAATTTTGAGCTTCATTTAGATTGGGTTGTGATAGAGTTCGAATTGATGATGATTTTGGTTTGAAATTCCTTTGGGCCGTGTGGTTTGATTTTGAAAATTTGATTATGGATAAGTGATGATTTGAGAGTGATTATTGTGGATTTCGGGGTTGGAAAATTTTGGAGTTCAAGAGGTTTCGGGATTTTTATGATATGTTAACGTGTTTTGTCTTCGTTACGAGTTTTATTATCGAGGGTCTAGGGTCGTCTTAGGCGGGCTACGCAGAGCCCAAAACAGCTGGTTCGGGACGACGAGGACGCGGCCCGAGACATGACGGAGCTACAACGCGAGTGTCGAGAGGCGAGGCCGAACAAGACCGGGAGGACGTCGGGTGGATACGGCGTTTCGGTTTTGGCTCGGAGGCTCGCGAAGCAACCGTTTAGGATTTAGCGAGTTATTGTATTATTGTTGTATAATTATGAAATTTATAGTTATTTTGTACGAATCGGTTCGAGTTAGTACGTTAGTAACATCGGTTTTAATGTAAGTTGGAAAGAAAAGAAAACATAGATTTTTCGTTATTATTATTAAGCTCGTTTAAGGATTTTAAGAGTTAAGACTCGATTGTGATTTAACGTTTGATTTCTCGGTTACTCGAGCTTAGTAATAATAAGTTTGAATATTTTCTTTTGGAATTCAGAAAAGAGAAGAACGAGGCTTGCTTATTAGGATTACTTTCTCGGTTTTGAGTGTGAACGTAGTTTTTGTTTTGAGTTTAAGCTTTTTCGTATCGTTTGAAGTTTTATTCCGAGAACTTGGATTCCTTATAGTGGATATGTCTTTGGGTTCTACGATTTGTAAATCGTACGTTAGAGTTTGAGTATTATGGATTACTCGCAGGATTCTGATTCAGGATCGGTTTGATTTACCGTGATAGGACCCAAGACTGAAGGTCGTTTAGAGGGTTCATGGAGTAAGTGAACGTCTGGATTCTCGGTTATAGTGAACGTTCGAGTTCACAGGACGAGCGAACGTCTCGTGGAAAAGCGACATAGACGCTTACTCTCGAGGTAGGTTATTATAACCCTTCTCTCCTGATTTTATGGTTTGGCCTCAAGTATATATTATTTTCGAAATGAAAATGGTTGTGAACGTGCCACGAAACCTAAACCGTTCTTAGAAAATGTGGCGGAACTTCATCTCAGGATATCTGATCATGAAGTTGAGAATATTTTCGATATTATACATATATCCCGTATTTGCGAAATAAAAGGTTTTGTATATCCTGATAGAGCCGGGAACGTATATATATGAAGCGGATAGTGCAGTCGTATATATATAAGGGTGTGGAGAGTGCACCATTCTGATCAGAGGACTGTCACGGGTTATGTTGACAGGGGCTCAGGAAATAGTATAAGTTTAAATGGGCGTAGATGCACATTTAAATTCAATTGCATTTCTTGCATTTACATTTCTAGCATCAGCATTCCGTCATTTACATTTCTGTAATTTACATTCATGCAATTTACATTCCTGCAAGTTATACTTGTGCGTGTATGGTGATTTACACGTATAAGACTATTATTATACTTGTACGTGTATGGTGATTTACGCGGGACAAGAATATTATTATTATAAAGTAAGTATTATTTTCGAAAATCTTTTTTTAAAAAAATCAAACCATTACTATAGTACCTACTGAGCCTCAGGCTCACCCCTATTTCCCTCAAATTTTTCTTATAATCAGGATGTGAGAAGGAGAAGGGTTAGGAAGACCTCAGAGTTAAGTGTGGTCGAGAGTTGGAAGGTTTTCGCTGGATAGTCTATCAAGTGTCGAAGGTTGGTTTTATTTTTCGTTTTTTTTTCTTTTATCTTTGGACTTGTAAAGTAAATAACTGAGTATGCACCGTGGGTTAGTTTTGTAAAGTTTATTAGTGTTTCATTTTTATATTCAATAATCACGCCTCATCTTTTCCCGGGGCGTGACAGATCCACTCATCATAATTTGGTTGAATTCTTGAGTAGAAAATAAATTCATTTGAACCGAGAGATTTTCAGTGTCAACTCTTTAGTGGAGTCAATTGACATTAAGTTAAACTTGGAAAAGGTTTGTGAACTATTGAGTCCAAGTATTTAGCTCAAGCTTTGTTCATTTGGATCCATGAGGTCACTGTCACAAATCATATCGAGTATGAATAGTTAAACTAGAAGCTAAGTCAAAACAAGAACGAGACAAGTTTTACGAAAATTGTCTAAAGGGTATTTTTGTCTTTTAGGACATAGGACGAAATGAATGTCAATAAATTTTTTGACATTGTCATATGATGACAAATGATTTAAAAACCACTCGGCCATATTAAAGAATTTGGGCCTTGAGGATTAATTTCATTTCATGGAATTTTAATTGAAAATTCTTAATGGGCTTTTCTTATGTTGTCATGAACAAATGAAGAAACATCTAGAAGCATGTTCTTGTGCCTAAATTTCGTCCAACCCAATAGAGAAAAAGAGAGTTTATTTTGTGCATAAATGTATGAAGATACTTGCCAAAAGAAAAAAAGGAAACAAATTTCCTATACAAGGAAACCTTTTGGGCGGCCAACAATAGGCAAGAGAGAAGCAAAATAAAAGAGGAAATAAATCCAAGGCTTCTAGAAGGCAAGCCTTGGCCGTGTGACTCATGAGGAGAAAGAGGCAATATTTGCTCATGAATATGTGATATTCTATAGAAGAGGAAACTAACTTATTGAAGGTAATCCCTCCCCTACAAATAGAGGCCTCATTCTCATTGTTTATTCATCCCACATAAGTTAGAGATTGAGAGCTTCTCTCTCTAGACCTTGTGGCCGATCCTCTCTCTCTAGTTATTTTCGACTTTTGTTTTGGCACCTAAGTCCACATTTGACCTAGTGTTTTAGCTCTTCGACTTTGAGACTTGTTCTCGAGTCGTCGTGTTTAAAAGTGCCAACTCACTAATTCCTTTTCTCTTGAGTGATTCTTGTGATAGAAACTGTCGTGGTTGCTCGTGTTGCCGAGGAAAGAAGAGAGACGTGCTACGAGGGGAGACGAACGTTGCAACTTTCCAAAAGCTTCTCAACGTTCAAGCTTCTAAAAAGGTTAGTAAATTTATGATGCTCATAATAGTTTTTATTTACGTGTACTTGCTCTTTCTCTAGGTTAGTAAAATTGTTTTACTTGTCAAAAGAAAATTTTAAAATTCCGCCGCTTACCCGAAACATTAAACTTTTTCTTGAACCCTAGATCAATTCCAACAACTGGACCCTCTTTATTTTTATTTTTTATTTTTTATACTTATTTTCATTTTACTCTTGTAGTACACACAAAACGTTTGTATTGTAGTTGTACCACAAACCATACTAACTTCTCAATTGTTTTTTTTCCCTTTTATTCTTTTATTTAGTATTATCAACATATAACATTAACACAAACAAATATTAATCAATAATAAATTTAATCAAGTATTAATATATTTTAGTTTATCTTAATATTATTAATTTATACATATATATATATATATAAAAATAATTTTTATAAATATTTGTTCACCGGATACCCCCTTCTGTAAGTCCGATATTTGCCGGTAAACCACATCGTTAGATGTAGTTCACAAGTACGGTTTATCCTCACTCTCATTGGATATCCTGGTAAACCAAGGGTATCTCCCGATACCCAACAAAATTTGAATCTTGATACAGCATCGGTAACGTATTCGAATCTTTGCCAGCAACTGCTTGTTAACTTTACTCATGAAGAATGTATTGTGTCTTTCAAGCAATATGTTGAGATAATGAAGGGAGTCAGGTCCTCTGACAATTACTATATGTGGTCTCCGGCCAAGGAGTCTTTAAATCGACCTTGCCTTAGCTCTGAGGTTGAAGAAACCAAGTCGTGGCACAAAAAGCTTGGCCATTTGAATATAATAAGCATGAAGAAGATCAACTTTGAAAAGGCTACGGTGGGCATTTCCGAGCTCAAGATTGAGGAAGGAAAGATCTGCACAAGATGGTGCTACATCTTACTATGTTCTTGAGTTACTCAACATGAATCTAATGGGTCCAATGCAAGTGGAAAGTCTTAGAGGGAAGAAATATGTCTTTGTCTATATTGATAACTACTCCAAGTATACTTGATTTGATTTTTTTAATGAGAAGTCTGGCACGTTTCGACAAATGTAAAATCTAAAAAATGGCTTAACACACATTATTGTCAAAAACATCAAATTTTGAAAATAATTAACATGACATTTATCTTAGTATAGTAATTTATTATATTCGAATTAGATGAATAGATGTAGAACTTCAATTTTGTAAATAATAGTACAAAAAAATGACCCTTTAAAATACACGTGGCGGCTTTTTTTTCGGCGTCTTTTTTTTTCTCCCACTTTCATCTAGAGATTTTTTTTTCGGCGTCTTTTTTTTTTCTCCCACTTTCATCTAGAGATTTTTTTTCCTTATTTTACATTTATTACTCTCTCTCTCTCTCTCTCTCTCTCTCTCTTTAATTGCTATTGGGAAAATAAATATGACAATATAGAAGAGAAATAAAAAAATGTAAATAAGTTGATGTTAATACCTGACAATGAAATACTTTCGTAAATTATCATAATGATTACTATAAATATATTTTACCATATTGTATAGCATATATAATATATGAATCAATATTAGTGAACCTAATTATCAATATATTTTGTATATTTTTTTTATGTATATTATAATCATAATTATTAATACTATATTATACTATATCAATAACATACATTATTTTGAGTATATGTTATATATATATATTCTTGGAAAAACTATGTGGTATTAATATTATACGTAGATTTTATATGTTATTGTTTGATATATGATACACTTTTGCAATTTAACATAACAATATATTATTAATATAAATATAAGAAATTTTTCTTACTTTCTGTTTCTCTATCTCTTTTTTTTTTTAATTTTTTATCAAAATTTAACTTCAACTTTTATTTACCTAATTTTTTTTTTCTCCATAATACTTTAAGAAATCTGACAGATAGGAAAACATGCAATATTTTGAAAAACTTTGAATTATAAAAGAGTTTTTTTTTTCTATCTTTTGTTACTTTTTAAAAATCATTGACAACGATTTTGCTAAATTTAATTTAATAAAATTAAAAATCTTCAACTTACTCTATTTTCTTTATTTTTTATTTTCCACTTTTTATTTAAATACAATGATAATCTTGTTGACTTGCGCGTTGCGCGTGTTGTTGAAACAAGTTAGTAAAGAGAACTCCAACCACTTTATTTTTAGGGCAGTGTAACGAAATAGCCAAAATGAAACTATGAAATTTGTTTTTAGCCTATGTTTCACAATTTTTAGGGAAATAGCCAACAGGTTTACGTGGCAATAATTAAGGTCTAATTTGCCCTTATTTATTAACAAATTCATAATTTTCTCTCTCCTACTTTTTTCCTATACTTTTTTTACATAAAAACTTCAAAAAACCATATCTATCTCATATGAACTCGAAATTGAGTGATTCCAAATCCTACGGATTCGTGACGCCGAGATATTAAAAAATAGATCCATTGTGTTTGATGAAAAATCATGTTTAATACCATAGATGTAGAAAAATTACGTTACTACCTTAAATATGGAAATAATTGGAAATTGTTGAAATTATAAAAAAAAAATAAATGGAAACGTAACTATGATGCATTGAACATAATTTTTCATCAAACACAATGGGTCTATTTTTGAAGATCCCGACGCCACGAATTTGTTGGATCTGAAATCACTCAATTTCGAGTTCGTATGAGAAAGATACGAATTTTTAAAGTTTTGATGCAAAAAAAAATATTTGAAAAAAACATGAGAGAGAAAAGTGACGAATTTGTTTATAAATAAGGGCAAATCAGACCTTAATTATTGCCACATAAGTCATTTGGCTATATCCCTAAAAGTTGTCAAACATAGGCTAGATCCAAAATCACATGTTTAAAGTGGTCTAATTACTTACATCTCTTATTTTTAATCAACTTACACTCTCTTTTTTTCAAGAAGGAAAATGATGAGTTGTACACCATTTTTTTTCTTTTCATATCCCCTAAACTTTTATCTTCTAGCATGATATATATATATATATATATATATATATATATATATATATATTTCATTTTTCATTCTAACAAACATTGGATTCGTCGTGTGATTACAACCCAAATAAAGAACTACAAAGTAATATTCTAAATTTCATTATCATGGTTGCAATTAATGGATTTGACTGCATTAACATTCTAATTTAATTTTTATTTCCTTTCTCATTTTCATTGTACCAAACATTGGATTCGTCGAGTTAATGTGCTAAATTAACACCCAAAGATAATGGTGAGTCCCACGTTCTTAATCTGGTCATTACAATATAATAGAAGAGTTAGTGTGCTACATCAAAACAATTACAAAAGTAAATAAAATCTAAAACAGCCTAGCAATAGATATCAATTAAGACGTTCGGTTTCATAAGAAAACACGCAACTATGTACAAAGTTATTTAACTGTGTTTTTTTTTTTTTTTTTCAAATTTTATATAAAACCTCTGAGGCAATATCTTTTTCTAAAAAGAGCATAAAACTCAAAATGATAAATATTATACATCTTATAACATCAAAAGATTAGACTTTTAAGACCGTAAAAATTCATATTTAGCATCATATAAAAATATATCATGTGTGAGCTTCTGACCGACACAAAATAAGTTACACTAAACTTTGAATAATACAATCCTAAAATATCGGGAAGATGACAATACCAACTCACCAACATAGTCAACTCATTGAGCTCTTCCAAGATACCATTAGAAGTTCATAAATGAACCAACACATTCGCAGATCACCAATAGTTGAGAAAAATGTTCGAGTGCACATACTGCCAAAATTCCAATAGAGAACTCGAACTCTTAACCCAAAAGAATTCTAAATCTTCAATCACCAAGTAACAGTGGACAATACATCAAAACTTAAATAACGTAAGTGCAATCCAATCTAAACAAGACACCTCGACAAAAGATATAAATAAATACTAAGAGTTAAATCCATAAACACGATCAAGTACCAATCACAACTAAAGAGCCGTCGTCGAGAAAAAAATGTTAATTTGGGATAGTTGAGAGGACGGTCAGTACCAACTCATCAACATAGTCCACTCCGTCAGGAATAGTGGCGGCGCCAAGAGCCGCCAATACGAAAAAATTAAACTCGTTTGAGTATTCTGTTGGAGTTGGAACAAAGCGTTTCCGGGATCTCCCAACGGAGTAGAATACCTGAGCTTCGGGATTTCGTCGAGTGTGAAACTTAAAATCATTGGCAACAATACCGGCTACCCCTCTTGGAAAAGCCTCAATGAAGGAGAGGCTACACATGGACATTCATGACAAAGATTATTTGTGTAATTTTCTGTAAAAAACAAAAATAAAAAATTAATGAATTTCATGCGAGGAGAGCTCCATGTTATATAATTTAGCTCTATTATTCTCCGAGCTTCATATAATTTTTTTAATATCTCCCTGTTATGTGGAAGAACTCTAAATCCTGCAAAGAGATTCGTATCTCGTATAAATAATATAATCCCAATACATCACGATATAGTAGACGGTAGACATATATCACAAAATATCTCCCTGTTATGCTTAAAGCTTCTGAAGGAGAAAAAAGGAAGAAAAGAATCAAAATTCTCAACTTATATATAGTCTCTCTCTCTCTCTTTCACATTTAAAATAGCACACTATTTTTAAGTAATGTATCATCATTACGCTTATAAAAACAAATAATTACGTTTGGTAAAAATAAACTTGGCATCCCATTCATCATTAATGCGACAATCATTATAAAATTACAAGTGATGTACTGTAGTAACATTTTTCATTATTGATTATTATTAGTATGCAAGTCGTAAAATAAAGATTGGTAATAATAAATAAATAAAAAGCAGTTAGCCATCGTTGAGTTAATGATTCTCACGTCTCGTTACCCAAACAAACAAATACAACCAACCAACTCTCTCTCTCTATCTCTCTCTCTCTACTGTTAGAAGAATCGAAAGAAGCGAACAAGAAGAACAAAGAACGAGTCTTTCAACCTTCGTTTGGTTAAACCGGGATTGAAGTCCAACAAACTCTTGCGCTGAATCTTTCTCTCGGAATATTCAATTCATTTTTGTTTGTTTAAGAAAAAAAGAAAGGTATTTTAAAGAAAGAAATACATAGCCGGCCATGACAGAGGTCCTTCTTTCGCCGTCCCATTTCTCTGCGTCTTCTTCACCAACAACGAGACCCACGAGACAGAGAAGCTCCAACAACAACTCTTCCTCTTCTTCTTCGTCGCCATCTTTCGAGAGAGGATTCAGAAGAGAAGAAGAAGAAGAAGAAGAAGAAGAAGAAGAAGAAGAGGAAGAAGAAGAAGAAGAGAGTGAGAGGCAGAGAAACAGAGACCAGCAACAGCTGTCTCTCTTGGCTCTTCTGGTGACTCTCTTCAGGAAATCCCTCGTTGCCTGCAAGACGGAGCGCAGAGGAGAACTCTGCTCTTCCATGGAGATCGGCTGGCCAACCGATGTCCGCCACGTGGCTCACGTCACCTTCGACAGGTTCAATGGCTTCTTAGGTCTGCCTGACGAGTTCGAGCCCGAAGTTCCTAGAAGGCCTCCCAGCGCTAGGTATACATTACCGCCAAACCTTTCTAGGGTTTCTTTGTTGAAATGTGGGTTCCGTAATGTCGTGCTTTTTGGTAGCTCTTTTAGAGTCTGGAATTTCTCTTTGTTTAGGCTGTTGGCTGTTAAGTTTAGGAATTTCGTTTTAAGAAACAGCATTGTTGTGGTTCTGTTTGTTTGTTTAGGGTTGCCAAATTTTGTTTTAGTATTTCATTGTGAATGTGGGTATTGCATCGTCGAGTTCTTTGTATGAGTGTTGGTTGCGTTTGAAATTTCTTAAAACTAGGGACTTTTCCGATTTAGATCGGAGGGGTTCTGGTTTTCTGTTTCATTGCGTTTTGCCTGAAGTTGCAAAAAAAGTTTTTAATGGGTTTTGCATGGTTGCTCTTTTGATGTCTGCGAGATTCCGTTGGCTTGAAAGTTTCTTGGAATCGAAAACTGTTGGGTGTAAGTCTCTAGTTGCGTTGGCTTGTTCACGTTGATCGGATTATAACTTGTGCCGTTTATTTGTTACCGTTTTTTTTTCTTCGTCTCCTGTTACAAGTTAAATGCTGATTGTGAGTATTTTTTTTATTTCATAATTTTGGATTTGATTTGGGAGGCGAATTCTGCAGTTTTGTAATTTGGAAAGTATTATTAAGTGTGGTTGATCTTGTTGGGGTTTTTGTTACCGCGAGTTACACATTGTTCCACATTTAGTTTTAGTGAAGAGAAAGGAAAGAGTTAGCTGGATATTTTTAGATGATGGGAAGTGATTTGTTATGCTAAGAATTACTGAGAGGGAAAGGATTAGGCAGTTTCCTCTGGCGGCGTGTCTCGAAACCACATACCTTTGTAACGTTTCTCTATTAATTCACCTATGGAAGTTGGGTGATGTCCGTGTTGCCATGTTTGCATGATTATATGTTATCTTATATCTGCATTGAAATTTGATTCTCCGTTACCGAAAGGATATCTCTTATTTATAAAAGTCAGAAATGGTAAATCATTGTCGAGACACACGAGGCTATAATATCGCATGTTTACTGGTTTTATTTGGAGTAATTGTTTGCTCTTTGACTCGTATTTTTTTTTTCTTTTGTAGCACAACTGTGTTTGGAGTTTCAACAGAGTCCATGCAGTTATCTTATGACGCTAGAGGGAATAGTGTGCCAACGATTCTCTTAATGATGCAACGCCACTTATATGCTCAAGGAGGCTTACGGGTATGCATCTTCACTTGATTTCTTGTTTCTCAACTTTGCGTAATATCTGATGCCTATGTAATCACTGTGTTATTTTTTTTTTCCTTTTGGCCAAGAACACGGAAATCTTGATGATGTATCTTATGTTTTTAGGCAGAAGGGATCTTCAGAATCAATGCAGAAAACAGCCAAGAGGAGTTCGTTCGTAACCAGTTAAACGGAGGAGTTATACCAGATGGCATAGAGGTGCATTGTTTGGCAGGACTTATCAAGGTAAATGCGTAGAATATTTTGGCACAACTGGACTCTCATGATTAGCTTCGTATCGGTTGTAGTGGTAAAATACATTTTGATTTTCTCTAGTCGCGCCGTAGAAGCCCAGACCTGCAATATATATATATATATATATATATATATATATATATATATATATATATATTTACTTTGTTTTACTTCTGAGCGAATGTAGTAAAAACCCAATTCCAAGTCCTCTGCTTCCAGTATATGGTGCTGAATGGTTATGGTAGGAAAAGTTGACTGAATGATTGTGTGGCGAAACAGGCTTGGTTTAGGGAACTCCCGAACGGGATTCTAGACAGTTTAGAGCCGGAGCAGGTAATCCAAAGCCAGACGGAGGAGGAGTGCTCGGCGCTGGTCGGGCTTCTTCCTCCGACGGAGGCGGCTCTGCTTGACTGGGCCATCAACCTCATGGCCGACGTGGTCCAACACGAGGACCTCAACAAGATGAACGCTCGCAACATCGCCATGGTTTTCGCTCCAAACATGACTCAGGTGAGCGAATGATGATGGACTTTTGTGTGGGTGTGTGTGTGTGCGTGTCTGATTCTCGATCGGAGAAACAACAACGTTGCAGATGGCAGATCCGCTGACGGCGTTGATGTACGCGGTCCAAGTGATGAACTTCCTGAAGACTCTCATCTTGAAGACTCTGAAGGAGAGGGAAGATGGGGTCGTAGAGCCGTGTCCCGCTCGGAGGTTGGAGCCTTCTGACGAGAACGGCCACGAGAGCCCTTCTCAGACCGCTTGTGCCGAACAAGACAGCGAAGAGCCGGCGGCGACCTGTGAGGCGATGCCCAGCTTGAGAGACCAGAGAAACGTAGCCGCCGATGATGAAGAGGAGAGAGTCGATATCGGGAAGAGCAAGGCGAGCGGGTCGAGTCTGAAAAAGGGGATCGCGAAACACGAGGCGGTGATGATGATTGGTCAGAAAGCAAAGGGAATCAGCAAACTGAGCCGTGTCGAGTCGCGGATGGAGCTCATCGAGGCCTGGCGGTGATTGCCTGATTGGACATGCGAGTTTGTGAATTTGTTGTTGTAATTTGTTGCTTTTGTGAGTGGTTTATTGCTTCAACACGCTCTTATGCGTTGTTGTTGTTAATGGATAAAACTATGTACTCGCTCTCTCTCTTCTCTATAAAACTCAGCTAACATTTGAGTCTCATTACTGTTGTTTCTTTCTTTTGTTTGCTTTTCAGCATTTCGTTAAAAGTGTAGCGAGTTTAAAGCTTCTCTAATTGACTGATCAGTCTGTAATATATCTTCACTTACACTAAGTATGTTATTTGTCGCCATATTAATACGAATGTATCACTATACCTATATGTGAGTTTTAAAGCGTTCACAGGTTTCACTCGTTTTTTTTTTCTGAGGAAATAAAAACAGTATCTTTTTTATACTTAAGAGATCAGGATTTGCTGTTTATGAATTCGAAACTTGTTGGGTAATGTTTTCCAATTTTTACATGCGTATATCAACCCGAATGACAGTAGTACCATTTTTAATGTAATTACAGATTGATTGTCTAACGTTGATATATGTATGACGTGGCTGGATTTGCCAGCAAGTTAAATGCCAAGCACCAACAACATACGGAGTGGAATGCACGGATTGCGTCGTTTGTTAGTAAATAAATGTATGTAAGGGATTATCCAACTATGATTTGGATTTGAGTGAAGATACCCAAAAACAAATCAATTATATACCTTTTGTTGCCATAATCATCCAACCGGTTTGACATCATATCACAAAGAATTATTCCAAAGTATGATATCGTAGATATGATAAATCTATTTTAATAAGGGGTGATGTAGCTAAATAGTCAATTTAAAATTATGAATTTGCAAAATAATCAAAATTTGTATTAATTTAGTAAAATAGTTAAAATGTGCTGTAATCTGGTTTCGAAATTTTTTTTGACCCCAAAATTAATTTTTTTGAAAGTGATAAATTATTTATAATAATCGTCAAAAAATTTAATCTTAGCTGTCAAATTTTTTTTTTAAAAACGTAAATTTGGTTACTTTGCTGAAAAAGTTGAAACTTTGATTATTTTGCTAATCAATAAGTTTCAAATGACTATTTTGTACAATTTTTCCTTTAATAAAATGGTCCATTAGGAAAAATAGCCAACTTAAATGTTTGATATTGTTAAATAGCGAACGTTTGATAAATATTAGGTAAATAACAATTTTCATGTATTTACAGACATAAATTTTAGATAAATATGCATTTCTATATATTAGGTTACGTCGTTATTTACGACTATTTACCTAAGATTTATCAAACGTTGGCTATTTAACAATGTCAAACGTTTAAGTTGACTATTTTCCTAATTTTTTGTCAATAAAAAACTATGACTTATCATTTTGTGTAATTACGTTTTTATCCTCTTTTATTTTCATTCAGAGCATCTTTAATAGTTTAGCTAAATGTATTAGTTCTATTTGTCACATAGATTTTTCTAAAACTAAATAGTTAAGCAACTAGCTTAATAGAGCCAATCTGCTTAGATTTGCTTAGCTAAATCAATAGTCAATATCCAAAACAATGGTTAAGCAACTAGTTAAATATTTTTGATATTTACAAACAAATCCCTACAATTGTTAAGCAAAGAAACAATTAAAGATGCTCTAATCATCTTTTATTAACTTCACTGCATCTCTCTCCTCATTAAACCCTCAGCTCAATTTAAAAAAAAACCCACCCACTCTCGATAAACCAAATCGCAAAAAAAAAAAAAAAAAAAAACATTGCAGCCATATCGAACCCTAGCCGCTAAGAGGAAACTGGCGGATATCGGAAGGTTGATGCAAGTGTTGATGGACGCTGGACCGCTTCTGCAACTCCCCTCGCCGCCGGACCTCTACTACAGTGGGAAAACTCCGGCGCTGGTTCCGATGAGGTCGGGAATGAACGAGCGGCAAACAATATAAGCTTATTAGAATGAAGGGGTTTGGTTTTTTATTCTCGTGAAAGGTTTAATTTGAATATTCTTTTTGCGTAAAGAAGATTTTTTTTTTTGAAGGATTTTGCGTGAAGAAGATTAGGAACGAAGATGGAAGGCATTTATTATTTGGGTTTCTATATGGAAAGACACTTTTGTATTTTGTTGGATTTTATCTATTTAGATATTTAGATATATCATACACATTTTTTGTCTTGCAACTTTATTGTTTGGTTCATTTTTTCAAGTCTTGATGATGATTTAAATGGAAATTATATGAAAGGTTGACGGGAATGCAAACACAATGGCTGTGTTTGTTATAGCTTATTAAGCATGTTTTTAGGTTTTTCTAAAAGCACAATCGTTTTAAAGTGTTTGATAAATACAGTTTTTAGTAAAATTTAAAAAGTATTTTTGCAAAATATAGAAGAAAATTGAAAAGCTGTATTTTCATAGCTTTTGGAAAAAACAGTTTTGTTCAAAAGCTGAATTTAAAATTGTTTTTTTAAAGCAAAGCAATGCCAAACACACTCAGTAACATTGTTGTTTTTTTAGGATATTAAAGTATTAACTTGATTCATGTATGTGTCTTTTTAATCATTTTTGTCGTTCTTTCATTTTAATGATATATTTTTTTTAAATTCGTTTGAAGATTTATTGGCATTTTTTTTTCAATAAAATCTTCAAAGATTTTGGAAATTTCTTTGAAGATTTATTATCGGCATATTTACCAATAAATTTTTTGGATGTCAATAAATCTTCAACATAACAAATTCTTTGAAGATTTATTGACATCCAAAAAATTTATTAACAACGATGTCAATAAATTTTTAAAGAATTTATCAGAATCGTTTGAAAATTTATCGACATCTTTGTCAATAAAAAGAGAAAGATGTCAATAAGTCTTCAAACGATTTCCAGATTTTTTCAACGAATTTTTTTCCTTCAGATTTCCTAAAAAAAATTCGTTCATTTTCTTAACTTCACAAACAAACAAAAAATAAGTCATGAGGGAATATAGCAAATGCAAATATATTAAGTAAATAAAAAAGTAAATACAAAAGAAAAATAAAATGATATTTCATTGACTGTATTTTTGTACCAAGGCATATAAGAAATTCATATTTTTTTTTTTTTTATTAATTTTGACTTATTGGATTTTGGTCCTAAATTATCTAGGAGGTCATACTTCTTAAATAATCCCTATCGCAAATCGCTCTAATATACTTACAAGTATTTTTTGGAATGAAGTAGCCAATTAAATAACTCAGTAGCAAAATAGCGAAGAATTTGTAGGCTATTGCATAATAACCATTTATAGTGTAAAAAGACTAATATACCTTTCATGTTTGGGTACATATTATTTATTTTGAAAAAGGAATCGTACGTTAATTTGATCAATTTCTTCACCTCATAAACTCATTTTCGGTCCATTAATTGATTTCAAAATTGTCTATTTATATTTTCATCATAATTTCTTAATTTTTAGAATTCTGGTCGTTATGTTCGTGAACCAGTTTTTCTAGGATTTCAGAAAAATTAATCTAAGGGTCCAAAATTCTATATCCACTTTTTATACCAAAAAATTTCAAAACTAATTCCATCGTCGAAAACTAGGCAACAACATTTCAAAAAAATTAATAATACTTTCAGTTTTGCTAATCCAGTTTCAAAACACAAACAATAGAGAAAAAAATTCTTACAAAAACGCATTTTCGGACAAAGTACATGATTTTTCAAAATATTTAATCTTGACTTCAAAAAATTTAATCGACTTCTATAAGAAAAACTTAGCTAAAATCATGTTATGGAATCTCCTATCTAAATATGCAAAAATGCTGTTACGAGAAGACAACGAAGTGTCAAAACATTTAATCATGATTTCAAATTATTTAATTCACTTTCTATAACAAACAT
This sequence comes from Urtica dioica subsp. dioica, assembly GCF_054948205.1. Lineage (NCBI taxonomy): Eukaryota > Viridiplantae > Streptophyta > Magnoliopsida > Rosales > Urticaceae > Urtica > Urtica dioica. The sequence goes on from NC_142766.1 coordinate 11,308,988, forward strand.
ATAAGAAGCTCATAAAATTTAATCATGCCTTCAAGATTGTTAATTAATCTAAACTTAAAAACACACACAAAATCATTCAAAAATTAGAATCAATATTTTGAAAATATTAATCCTGTCTAAAAACATCAAACAGTACTAGTAGAAGAAGATGGATACGTTCGATAGTGAAAAACGATCTACTATATCTCAATAATCAAAGGTACATGACTTAGGTTTGTAGACTTCATCTCAAACGCCTAGCTTCTTTGACTTCTCCAATGGATTGCAATCTGAGATCCCCTCATACCAGAGACCCCCTCTTTTTTTCACGCGACTCTTCCTCCCGAAGATCGCATGATCCTCTCCCGAAGATCTTCTCAGTGTATCAACACATAAACGTGCAATCACAAACTCCGTACAATTAAAGCACATCAGCAACAGGTTCCTTGAACTAGTTGTCGATGAAGATCTCCTAGCAGAGAGACTGGTTCAAGGTTAAGGTCGGCGTGAATTGACCTAAGAGTGTCAATCGACCTAATGAAATCCTAGGGGAGTTTTATAGATGTCAATAACATAATCTCCACAAATTAAATCGATCGAGAATCCAAATTTGATCATATCTCCAAAAAAATCGAAACTAAAAATATTATGTTTTTAGTTTTGTTCGTGTTGGGGAAAGTGACTAACGTCCCGGGTTAGTTGAACAACTTCTTGCAGCTTTGACTTGAACATATTTGACATTGTTTTGTCAAACTAAATCATGCCACAGATGATCTAACAAACGGCGATAACGACAGAGATCAACCGTGACAGTGTTGGTGATGACGATTGACGACGATACTGACGACATAAATCAACAGCGATCGATGGCGATGGCAATCGATGACGATGGTGACAAAGATCGAAACAACAACATTTGGATCGTTGGCCTTCGATTTTCGACGATGACCTTTGGATAGTCGCCACATCAGCTATGTCGTGAGAAGAAGCAGAAGATGAAAGCGTCGTTGAGATCAGAATCGAAGACTTCTGTATTGCCTGCTCCGATACGCGACGTGGCAGCAGAAACGGCGGTTCCACGGAAGCCAGCGGTGAAGCTTGGTTGTTGTTGCTCCTCCTTCCATGGTATTGCCGATGAAACCCTAACTTTTGTTAGTATCTTTGAGATTTGTTTTGTTGAGCGTGAGTGAATAAAAAAGCTTATTTAGTCATTTTATTTATTTATAATTTTGACTAATATGCCTCAATTTTGAATAGTTTGGACCATTTTACTAAATTCAAACTTTGACTAGATAGTCAGATCACCCTACTTACGGAAAATATCATATGTACCCTTTGAATTATCACGTTTATCGCATCACTTAAATAGTTATTATTTACTATTTAATTACGCCTTAAAAGTCATTTTTTGTATCAAATTACGCTATAAAAATGTTTGCGTGTGTTTTAAGGTATAATCTAGTATTTAAAAAACTAAAGGCACAAGCACTATATTTCTGAAAAATAAACGTATTTATGTCATTTTTCCTATTCTCTTTGATTGATATTGGATCTATATCCGAATATTCTCCTTTTTGTATCGTTGGCTTTGAAAACTACAAGCATACATCCAAGAAAGTCATGAGAAAACAAAATTGTTTGTATGGCTCATATATATTCGTCTTATAAAGTAATTACATCAATTTCCTACTTGCTTGAGGCTGCTAAAGTTTGAATTTTTTTTCACAAGCCCGACTTTTCTTTTTAATACATATGTGAAGAAGAAAGAGGAGAATATAATTAATTAGTGGTCGTTAAATCGGAACAGAAATTTAGTCACAAGTATCCACCTTGTATCTGTTTATAACTGGACACAATTCTAACCCTCTCGGATATTGCAAGTTCAAATGCTTACTTTATTTCTAATTTTCTAATCCTAATTATAAAACTTTTAATAAAAATATAAAAAAATATCGCAAAAATCAAATCTGATCATGCATCTTCTAATACCCTCACTCTAGAATTCTCTTTGACTGCGTGTATACAAAATTTCAATCAATTGAAATCGATATATACCTTTAAGACCATTTTAATTGGAAAGTTTGCCAGGTCCACTAGACTTACAATATCAAGGGGTATATTTTTATTGTTTAGCAAAAAGAGGAAGAAAATATAAAATCCAAACGATTTTTTCTTATAGCTGTAGGGATCTGATTCGAAGTCATGACTTCTCGCGACTTCAGCTACTTCATTTAATCTAAACAATTTTAAAAGTCAAAATCGACGATGTAGAGTTTATTGGCTCAAATCATTTTGCAAATCACATCGATCCGTATAACTAAGAAATTATTTTCGAGGGAAAAAGAGAAGAAGAAACCCTAATAGGTCATGTCTTTTATGCATTATACATTAGTATTACCATTTTTATGGTCACACTCTTTTGAAAATAATAATATCCCATCATTTTTTAAGATAACACGAGGTTTTTATTAATAACAAGTAGATATAATTGATAAATATCGACACCAAATTCATTAGCACGAGGAAAGACAAGAAATCAAGTCGTAAAATATTCAAAATTAGTATCGAATAGTAGCACATTGATTTTAATTTTCAAAGGCACACTAAACTTTTCATTGTCGCCGACTTTGTCGCTCTAACGCTCGGATCGCTCATCTGTGAAGCTGAACTCTTCGACTCCCAAACACCACTCGCCCATCAAAAGGCCAACCCAACTCACATCATTATCACACATCAAATTTGTGTCATTTTTCTTTTAAATATATACAGCGCTTGTATGTCTCGTTTTTGTGTGTCCTTTCAATTAAAATAAACTATGTCATCATATTATTTTGTAACTATACTTTCTTCTATACAAAAATATGTTTAAAAATGATGATATACAATGGAAGAACACTAAAAGAGATAAATACGTATAATGCAATTGAAATTTCATATATCATAAAAAAAAATGTGTACATCGCCAAATTTAAGCCAATTAACATGCATAATGAATAAAGCACGATCAGAAAATTGCATGATCGGCTTATACAAATTGGCTTTTGTGTTTTTAAACGTTTCTAATGAAATGTCATTGATGTCTCTTATTGTGAAATTGTTAGGAGCACCGAATCATTATCAAGTTATAAGCGAATAGTTTGTCACGAGATTTTGGTTTTCGTTTCAAATGTAGAGAAGAGAGTTAATCGTATTACCTGCTAATAAATAAATAAAATGTCCTTTCTAGAGTTAGAATCTACTTAAAATAATTTAAATTGTAATTTGCGAATGTAACAAACAATGAAAGATATTAGGAAAAGTTGGATGGAATAGTAACCACCAAAATCAATATATAGAGCTATATAGCTCAAACCACCCAATCCCATATTTTTTGGAGTCCAATTGATTATTTCGCATGAAGACACATCACATATTATGCACACACACACACACATGACACATATATATACCAAACAAAGCGTTTGATTTTTTCAAACTCCATGTATCATGCTCATCTCGTGCCACTTTCTCTCATATATACACCTCAAACGACTACCTAGCTAGCTGTAAAAAAAAAAAAAAAAAAAAAAAAAAAAAAAAAAAACCCCTCTTCTCGTCTCTCTCTCTCTACAATTCTTCTTCTTCTTCTCTCAATCATAAACCAAACATGGCTGCTTGTGGAAGCCTTCAACACATATTTGAGAAGCCATTTCCAGAAAACCCAACATTCCTCGAGTCCCTATCGCAACAATGGAGCCAAATAAAAAGCAACCCATCTTCAGCCATGAAACAAGACCAGTACTCATCTTCCTTCACCGAAATCTTCGGCGAGCTTCACTTCAAAGAAAACTCTCCTCTCCAAACCCCGGCCGAGAAGGGGTCGTTCTTCTCCAACAATAATTACTCCTCCGCGAGGTCCCACAAGAACTGCACCGAAGGGCTAGGGTTCGAGAGCTCCGACGAGGTCGAGGACATCTCGGCCATGGATACCAATAGCGCTACTATTACTGCCCACGATACTCCTGATTGTATAGTCAACAGAGAATGGAGGAGATTAGAAGTGGTCAATGATAGTGGCGAGAGGGAAATCGATCGGAAGAGCCCGGGAAGGAAGCCGAGAGCGGTGGTCGGAGGAGGAAAAGGGTTTCCGCCGCCGATATCGTGCCTGAGCAAGACGGGGAAGCCTAGGGTTTGCTTCGAGTCTTACAGAGAGGACGGTAGGTTTGTGCTGAAGGAGATTAGGGTTCAGACGAGAGAGTTTTTGCATGCATGCAGAGAAGACGGGCGTCTTAAGCTTCACTTTGTTCAGCCAAGCTTTGATGAGGAAATCGCCGAAGATGGCGATATACAAGAAGATGATAAAGAAGAAGAAGGTGACGATGATGATGACGAAATTGTGATTGCGTACTGATGACTCATGAGATGATCAGTTGGAGATATATTTTCATGTTAATTGTAATATATCACCCTAATTCAAGAGGGGCCTTTTTTCCTTGTTAGAAAAAAGGGGGAAAAAATTGCGAAATAATATACAGGAAAGAATATTGTCAGTTCTAGTTAATCATTTAGTGCTTATTAATGTTTTTTTTTTTTAAATCTAGAAGATCTTCTTTATTGATTTTTATTTTATTTTTTTGTTTCATGTTTCTATAATTACAATGGATAATTTTCAATGTTGTCTAACATAAAGGATAACTTCCAATCCTTCTTTTAGTTGAACTTTCTTAGAGCAACGTTCCTCCCTTTGAATGAGTTTCTGAAAGGGAGAAGAGCATGGAATGGGAGAAGAAAATGAAGGAAAAAAAAAAACATTATTATCCATCAAAAGTTGAGGTGAAAATTAAGTGATTTAGCTCTCTATCGCAATGGGATGAAGATAATGTATTAAGATTGTGACAATAGCTATATCCTTCACAAACAACTACACATTAATCCATAGGCGATACATGCCAATATTTTCAAATAGTGACACGTGAAACCGACGCTACATTCATGACCTGCTTTCTCCATTTTGTGTTTCCACATGTCACGTTTCTAGATCACACAAAATTTACCCAATAAAACTAAATCACATGTATTGAAGAAAATACAGCTAAAAATCGATTTCAGTAACAAATGGACGGATTTTTCTTGGTCCCACGGTAAAGCAGGCACTAACGATTGCTGAGCCTATTTCGTAATCATAGGCCCTTTTAATGGTAAGATTCTTGAAAAATCAAAAGTTTAGGACTAACCAATTATTGAAAGCTAAGACACTGTTTTTTTTCTTAGCTAAAGAAGTGTGTATTGAATGTGATCGTTCGAAATTCAAAAGGCGCGACTTCTTTCTATATGGAGATAAAATCACTTTTTTTGGGAATTGAATAAAGGGCTTGAAAAGAAAGCCGAAAGGCTGAAAAGAATGGTCCGTTGTCTACCATTGTGTCAGATATTTTTGTACTTGGAATATCTACCAAGCGGCCTTTGTTAGCCAGTCAGATGTTGCCGTATAAATAGAGGACATTAAGCCATACTTAGATTAATGCATTTAAATTTCCTTCATAATACAAAAGAAAATTACAACACTTTCTTTTTCTTTTCCATGGGGTGGGAGAATAAGATTCATGGTTTGGAAAAATCTACACACAATATTGATAAACCTATGTGATTAAGTGCTTGTAATTTGGTCTGCACGAAAGTTCGCAGACAAAAATAATGGCCGTTGGTTAACAACTTGAAGAGATGCTTTGTTAGTGAGTGACTTAAAAACTAGTGATGCCAGCACATGGAATTTTGTCCAACAGTCGGAATTTGTCCTAAAGTCATCGAAATTATTATAATTTCTCTCTCATTTCATTTCATTGCAATTCTTCAGGCTCACAAAATCCAACAAAAAGCTTAGCCATAAATAAACGACATCGAATTAGGATACCCATTTTGAGGCTTTGGTTTTTTTTTTTGAAAGAAGTGAACGGTGTGAGTACCCATACCCCTAGATAGCTTCACACTTTCAATAAACGCCAAGCAAAAACTATTGCATGGGAATTGATTGCATTGCAAATTCAAGAAAATAACATGACTTGGAAATTGCATTTCTCAAAGCCTAAAACCCATCCTTGCCATTCCAAACAGTCGTAACATGACAAGACAATTGATAAATTCGAAAAAAAAAAAAAAAAAAAAAACTTGGACTTATTATTTCTCTCCAGATAGCGTGAGAATACCAGTCTCGACATCAGGACCGAATGTTGGTGCCATCCAATGTAAGTAGGACCTTGTAGAGGTCGGGGCGTCGATCGCGGAATATTCCCCAACAATGCCTCTTTGATTTAATTTTTTCCAAATCAAATTGGGCCACGAGAACAGCTTCCTCTTTATCGTTCGCAACCTCAACGATTTCCCCGGTTGGTCCTGGAATTTGAGTACGCACGGACACATTTAGATCATAAAATAGATATGCGAAGGCTTTTGAACTCTGCGATGACTAGTAAGCTCAACAATGGACTACCTGCTATAAAGGAGTTGCCATAAAATGTTATCTCGCTATCTCCATGCTCGGTCTTGATTGTTTCCTTCCCTATGCGGTTTGAAGCGACTAGAGGCACCTGAATTCATGAAATTTTATGATCTAAATTAAGATCAACTTAATGAGTTTTATATTTTCCTTTGACACATAAAATAACAACGTCCTGAATACAATTTACAAGAGTCGTACTTCGCCACAAATTCATTTTGACATCTTACTAGAGGGAATTTTTTTTTTCACAACTCGAACCCACAACTTTTTTGGTGTGATTGAAGGTGCTCAATTGCTAATCTCTCTTGTCATATTCACAAGCTTACACATATTCCCCATCAATCACTTCCTCCTTTCAATTCTTAGATAGCTACTTAAAGATCTTCAAATTTATAAGCTACACTTTATTCTCTTCTCTCTTACTAAGTTATATCATCCAAGGTTTTAAAAGGCGTAAATGGTAATCGAGGCGATTTCTGTTTTTGAGGCGAGGCATAAGCCTCAAGGCGTATTGAGGCATAAGCCTCAAAAGATAGGCATAAATTAGTTTTTTTGTATAAATCTGAAATCATCCCAAAATAAATTTAGACTGATAATGCTTAGTTTTAACCTTCATATACTAGTTTAACAATGAAAACCCAAAAAAAAACCCTAATCTACGTTTTAGACCAGTTTTAGACTAATCTATATCAGATAATGAAAACCCTGAAATAATAGTTTTAGACTTACGATTCAGGTTATGTGTTAAAAACCCTAATTTACGTTTTATCAATCTTTTACTTAAAAAAAAAAAAAAAAAAAAAAAAAAAAAAAAAAACTGCCCTATTTCATGTGTTTCTGGGCGAAAATTTTCAGAGCGTACGCTCAAGGCGCATGCCTAAAAACCAAAAGGCGCAAGTCGATTTTTTTTTCCCAAGCTTAAGCCTCGAGGATTTTTACGACCGCCTCGCCTCAAGGCGCACCCTTGAAAACGCCTTTTAAAACAATGATATCATCTGATTAAGGGACTCATGAGTTTACAGCATAAAATTCACAGGGTTTTTCCTTAGCCTATTCAGATGAATGCACAATTAGTAACAAGTACATAAAAGCAGCCAAGTGACGAACAATGGTTCAAGCTTAACCTACCCATTGTGTCATTTTCAACAGGTACATAAAAGAAGCCAAGTGATAAACAATGGTTCAAGCTTAACCTACTCATTTTGTGTCATTTTCAGCAGGTAGTCAGATAAGAATTTCAGCTGTAAAACTTACAAGATTAGCCCCAGCATGGCCTTGCATAACCCGCTTCCAGTGATCGCGAGAATCAAGCCCTTGATCTTGAGGTTCCGATCCAATGGCAGTAGGGTAAAACAGAATCTCTGCACCTTGAAGAACCATAGCGCGAGCTGCCTCTGGAAACCACTGGTCCCAGCAAATTGCTGGAACAGGAGTTCAGAAGCAAATTTATTACTCATTTCATACATTACATACCTAAAAAGTTTTTCTCCTAAAAAAAAAAATACCTAAAAAGTTTCCTTTTTCAAGTAAAATATTCCTTGCTTTGCTAATAATCCCATTTATGATAATTGACTCTGTCTCTAATGCTGAGAGAATGAGAGAAAATATGTGACTTCTCATTCTTTGATAAAAACGGAAATAATACTCCTATTTAGCTCAGAACTAGACTCCTCAAGACTAGGAGTTCAAAATACATATAAAGAGATAACAGAGATGCCTTAAACTAATCCGATCATAAAATAAATAAACATAAACAAAAATAAGAAGATGAGTGAAAATATGTGACTTCTCATTTATTGATAAAATCCGAAATAGCACTCCTGCTTAGCATAGGATTTAAATTACGTGTTTAAAAATAAATAAAAGAGATAATTTTAACTAATCTTATCTGACCATAAATAAAATTAATCTTCTATGACTTTCGAGACAATGGTCAAAAGTTCATGACCAAAACGCTTTGCAAATAGTATATCTTACCAACTCCAATTTTTGCGTACATCGTTTGGAAAACCTGTTTGACAGTGACATCCGTGCATGTTAAACGCATTATCTTAAATTATGACCAAAAGCAGCGACCTGTGCAAGAAATCGAGACCATCACCTTGAAGCCAGTGTCACCAGGATTGAAATAGAACTTTTCTTGATAACCTGTAGGTGATCATCCTGGTTGAAAACCAGCAAAAAAAAAAAAAAAAACAAGAATCATTTTCGACATTAGTTACCTGGCCCGTCAGGAATATGAGATTTTCGGTAAATTCCAAGATCCGTACCATCCGCATCAATTATGGCAATCGAATTGTAATGAGCATTATTCGCCTCTTCAAAAAAGCTGACTGGGATCACTACGCGGAGCTCTTTCGCAAGTTTTTGCATCCTACAAAGCACACAAAGGAGGGTCTAAATGTGGTTCTTTCGCATGACAGATTCAGAGCAATTGCACGACATCTTCACCGCAGAATCGTCGGATGGTCCTTGTGAGGCTTAGCTCGCTGAACGAAATCCTCCCTCTGTGCCTGACAGAAGTAATATCCCTCGAAAAGCTCCTAATCAATTAAAAGAAAATGTTGTCAAACATGGAAAAGGAAAATCTCAATCTTCAAATACATAACAGCATATGTTCTAAGCAATAAGAGTAACGAATCGCTCCTTTCATCAGGCGGTTAAAGCAAACAGAAACATCTCACCCCACACTTTTCAAACAATCAGCTATGCTGGTTTACCCTTCTATATGGTTTTTATAGAATATAATTAGTTCTTCTTCTATGTGAAATGCAATAGTTTTGCTGACGATACTACTTTGAAAATAAATTAATAATTATGATTTTGCAATAGGGACATAACCTGAAGTTGAACCCACGGGATGCTAACTTAATTAATTAATCAACCTAAGAAACTCCTAATCCTAACACACCAGTCTTACTTGTACACTATTGATTTCCTGCATTCTAAGAAACATATGTATTATAAGAAGTTTCGGTAAACCTGGACAAGGATGATATTTGCACCCTTAGAATGAGCAGCTCTTATAAGCCTGCACAGAATGAATAATGATGATAAATAAAACACAAAACAAACATTTATCAAAATAAATAAATAAAAGAAAAAAAACCTCTCAGCAGTGGCAACATTAGAGGAGACATCGTCGGAGCAACAGAATTGCAGAGCCGACACCACCACTTCTTTCCTCTCCATGTATAGCTATCAGAGATTAAGATAAAGCGAAGAACAATCAACACAAAAGAATCAGGAAAATGAGCAAATCATGGATGCTATGCACCAATTTCAGAGATTAAAAATAAAATCCAAACCCTAGGTTTTCTGAAACTCGGGCAGTCGAACAAGAATTTTGAGACTTTACCTTGAACAATTGAGTCTCGACGACCCCGAACCACCACCACCACAACCTTCTGTTACCGAACCACCGGCCCAAGAAGAAAAAATCTACCGCAAGAAAATAAAATAAATATATTTCTCGGTTAAATATTTTAGTTTTAATGAAATGAAATTTTGTTAAAATGTAATTTTTTATAAAATTAGGTCATATATAATTTAATTTTTCCAATACGTTATGGCATGAAGTTATTTATGTTTTTACATTGACAAATTTAACTTGTGAAAGTATGGTGTCTGGAAGATTAGATATTTATTAATGAAACGTAAATAATTTATTATTATATATGAAGTATTAGTTAGAGGTATTTTAGTCAAAATACGTGTCACATATATATATATATATATATATATATATATATATATATATATATTGTGTGCGCGAGCGCGCGTACGTGCGTGTGTGATTTTTTTTGGAAAATCTGGAGAAAGTCGGGGCCATTCATTCTAGCATATCAGCCATAATAAGGAGAAAAAATTTGAGAGGAACATCCCCCTCCCAAATAGAAAAGGAGTATGTCAAAATAGCATCTTTGGCCAAAGCATGAGCCACAACATTACATAATCTAGGAATAAACATAAAAGAGCAAACTGTGAACCTCGAGGCCCACTCCCTGATGACGTCCAACACCGATCCCGCTTCGTTCGTACAATTCTTACTATTCTGAATCAACGCCACCGCCGACGCACAGTCTGACTGAACCTGGACTTTTAGGACATTCCTCTCGCTCGCCACTTTGTGCCCTAGAAGGATCGCCTAGAGTTCCGCCATGAAAGGGTTGTAGGGTCTGTGGCGTGATGAACTAAACGCTCCTTTCACCAGCCCTTCCTCAGTTCTCAAAATTCCTCCCAACCCGCATCTAGCTCCATTGATATCCACTGCAGCATCGACATAAAGCGCCAGGAAGTCCTTTGGCGAGGGAGTCCATCGGTTCTTCTCTCGGAGCTTCGCTCACTTCTCAGGCCGTGGATGGGCATGATGAAATTCCTCGAGAAAGTGAATAGTCCAGTTAATACACTCGATTAAATTCCGATTCTTACCCGAGTGAATAGTGTTGTTGCGGCAATTCCACGAGCTCCACGTCAAAGTCACGAAAACTTCGAAGTCCTCTGCTGAGACACGCTTCTGGACCTCCATAAAAAAAGGCAATCATATCTCCTTTGAATCGATTCTTCAGCTCACCCCACCAGCCCGTCGCCTTCCACAAACATGAGATCGCTCTGCAACTCCAGAGGGCGTGGAAAGTAGTCTCGACCTCCAAATGACATCTCGGACAACAGGGGTCGGTTTGGATCCCTCTTCTCCTCAGATTTTCGTGGGTAGGCAGCCACTCCCTCGCAGTTCTCCACATGAAAATACTCACCTTAGGGGGGACTCGGAGCTTCCAGATGCCTTCCTGCCACTTGGCCGTAGGGTCCGGGTTAGAGGGACCAGCTCCGCTCGCCAGTTCGCTGAGCTACCTATACCCGGATTTCACCGTATATTCTTTGTTGTTGGAGAAATGCCAACACAAGATATCCTCGCCTCCAACGTTGTCCTCCGGGATCTTAAGGATTTCCGCCATGTCCTCCTCCGAACACCACTCCTGAATGAGATCCACATTTCATCTCCCGTCTGGGTGTCTCAACTCAGCGACCCGGGTGCCCATAGGGATTCTAGAGTCGCAACGTACCCTAAAGTCCCCCGGCCTCGAAATCCATTTCCCAGAGCGAGCATCCACCTCGCCGCCATTACCGATTCTCCACCGCGTCCCTAGATTGATAACCTCGCAGCCCCAAAGGAGGCCCCTCCACATACTCGAGGCATAAGAAGAAGCTTTAGCCGCAAGAATATTTGAGTTAGGGAAATAACTCGCTTTATAGACACGAGCCACGAGGGAGTCTAGAGATCTCATAATACGCCACACGCTCTTCGCCAAAAGGGCCCGATTGAACCATTCAAGATTCCTAAAACCCAAACCTCCACGACACTTAGGAGAACAAAGTTTGTCCCACCTCCCCCAATGCAATTTCCTCTTTTCTTCACAACTCCCCCACCAAAAGTCCGTGGCCATTTGATGAAGATTTTTAACAATTCTTTTGGGAAGCTTAAAACAATGCATCACATAGCTCGGGATCGCTTGTATGACCGCTTTGATTATTACCTCTTTACCGGCCAGAGAGAAAAAGGAACACTTCCACTCCCTAACCTTACTCCAAACCCTCTCCTTGATGAACCAAAACAAATCCGCCAAACTTCGTCCCATCGTCATAGGTAGGCCAAGGTACTTCTCATGGCCCGGAGAGATTTTCACACCGAGGATCGTGGCAGCCCCAACTCTCTCTCTCTCCACTTAACGTCCTTCCCAAACCACACATCCGATTTTTCGAAGTTGACGATTTGGCCCGACGCCCGAGAATAGGCCAACAAGCATTCCTTCACTAAGATGGCCGTAGGAGTATTAGCTTTGAAGAACACGATGCTATCATCGGAGAAGAATAAGTGGGAGATACGCGTACCCAGATAACCAAACTTAATTCCCTCCAAGCTTTTCCTCTCCTCCGCCCACTGGAAAAGCGCGGATAGACCTTCCGAGCAAAAGAGAAAGATGAACGGGGAAAGGGGATCACCTTGGCGAAGACCCCGTCGGGGCACGATGTTCCCATTCACTTCCCCATTAATGGTGAAAGAGAACTGAACCGATCGCACACAACTCATTATGAGATCAACCCATCTTGGAGCATACCCGAGGCGGAGCATAATAGCCTCGAGGAAGTCCCACTCTACCCAATCATAAGGTTTAGACATATCAAGCTTAAGAGCTCCACAAACACCGTTCCCAAAACGACTTCTTCTCATCGTGTGAATACCTTCAAAACCAATCATAACGTTGTCGAAAATTTGCCTATCTCCCACGCATGCGCTTTGATTTTCCGAGATAGATATACCCATCGTTCCTCGGAGGCGATTCGCGATACACTTCGTTATGGTCTTGTAAAGGACATTGCATAGGCTAATCGGCCTAAAATCTCGCATATGTTTTTGCTCCTTCCCTTTTGGAATCAACACAATGGTGGTATAATTCAACTCCCCCATATTCCGATTGTTGTTCAAAATGTCGAGACAAAAACCTGTCACGTCGCTGTCTACCACGTCCCAAAATTGATGATAAAAAGCTCCCGAGAAACCGTCCTTCCCCGGGGCCTTAAAAGGATCAATATCGAACATAGCCTCCTTTACTTCCTCCGTCGTAAATTCAAGAAGAAGGCTAGCGTTTATCCCATCCGAAATCACCGGGGACACACACTCGACCACCTTGTCAATCTCTTCTGGGTTCGGGGAGGAAGACGCAAAAATCCCTTGAAAGTAAAGGCCGATGATTTTTTCCATTTTTTCCGGGTTCTCTGACCATACATTGTGCTCATCCATCAGCCCCACCAACCTGTTTTTCTTCCTCCGTTGTGTCGCCTTCCGGTGAAAAAAAACTCGTGTTTTGGTCACCGTCCTTTAACCACGCAATATAACTCTGTTGCCGCCAATACGAGGCCTCCTTGTCTAAGAGGGCGTTCAGTTTCATCTCCTCTCTGTGCGCGGCCACTTCACAGAACTCCACCAACGAGTTATTGATAGCTTCCAAGATCACTCTTTGCTTTTCGATGTTCTCCTTCATGTGGCTATATTTCAGTCTTCCCCAGCCCGCAAGGGCTCTCAAGCATATAAGGAGCGCAGCATGAACGTCATGAGACCAATTCTGTTCCACCAACAGTCGGCACTCGGCTTCCTCACTCAACGCGGCTTCGTACCGAAAACTCCGTGGTCGTTTCCTGTGAAGATCCGAGAGACCCCTTTTATCTCCCATGAGTGAAAGCAGCAACGGTCGGTGATCTGAAGCCCATAAGTCGAGGTGACGGACGTAACCTCTCGAAAAAGTCTTCTTCCATTCCTCGTTGACAACACATCTATCGAGGCGCTCCCATATGAATCTGCCTCGCCACTTGCGTCTCCAAGTAAACCGATCACCGGAGACGCCTAATTCTTCCAGGTTGCACTAGTCTAAGGCTCGTCGGAAAGCCTCGATCTGTCCCGGATTCCTTGTTCATCCTCCTTTCTTCTCCCTGGCTAGCAAAATCTCATTGAAATCCCACCCGCATAACAGAGGACCCTCTGAGAGGTTACTGACCCTTTTTAAAAGGTCTCATGAATGTTTCTGAAGCGAAGTCTTCGGGTTCCCATAAAATCCAACGAACCTCCATTCCTTCCTGTGTTTATTGCATATTCTAGCCTCCACGTGAGAACTTGTAAACGAAACAATACTCACATTCACTTTATTTTTCCAAAACAGTACCAAACCTCCACTCCTCCCTACAGGGTCTGCGACAAAATACCCATCAAACGCCATGCTCACTAGTATTCTCTCAGCCGAGGCTTTCGAGATCAGGGATTCCGAGATGAACACAAAGTCCAGTGAGTATTTTGCAACGTGGAACTGTAGGGCTTCCAACATCCAAGGGTTTCCAATCCCTTGGACGTTCCATATTACGCCTATCATTTCTCTCGGTGTCCTTGCTCCGCATGTTCTCGGAACCGATCCGTCCGTTCCCGAATATGGGTCGCCGTTGAAATTGCATCGTCATTCTCTTCCACATCCTGAAGTCTATAAAGAACAGAGGGTAAGAACAAAATGGGAGGGATAGGGGTAGGGAAGTACCCCTTGTTTCCTTGCGTATCAAAGGACAACACCGAAGGGGGTTCGCATCTCTGGCGCTTGCCGGTCATCGGAGCTTCGGTACATGGCAAATCCAACCTCAGTACTTGGCCTTGGTTTCTTATTTTGCATCTGGGATGAGCACTGGAGTCAGGGGCCGCAGAAGCAAATGAGAAGGGCTTCATAAGTGGAAACGTCCGTTTTGGTTCCTGTTCTTGCTCATGGGCCATAGCTGGGGTTTGGGCCTTCCCAGTCAGGGCTCTTGAAAAATCTGAAGACGGGCTTTCAACAGATGCTGGGCCCAAGTCAGGCCCAATGACCTATTGCTTTTCCCCATAAAAGATGACCCTACCTCTCCACCTAGCTCATACCTACCTCGTTTGTTGATAAAAGCTGAAGCCTCTGACACCACGGGGACGTGTTGAGCCTTGTTCCTTTCAGAAACCAAAAGGGAAATGTTGCCCCTTTCTTTCCTCGTACGCAGTATATCCCCAGCAACTTCATGCCCAAGAGACGCAACGTCGGCTCCTCCCTCCACCATGACTCGCAGGCTCCTCGGGGTAGAGCTTTCTGTTCCACTGCTGCTATCACTCTCTTCGCTCGAAATGCGTGATATGGGGATCCTATCACGCATGCCCTCCACTTGTATCCCTTGCTCTCC
Organism: Urtica dioica subsp. dioica; assembly: GCF_054948205.1. NCBI lineage: Eukaryota > Viridiplantae > Streptophyta > Magnoliopsida > Rosales > Urticaceae > Urtica > Urtica dioica. Next base: position 11,324,178 of record NC_142766.1, read on the forward strand.
AATAGGGTGGACTGGGGCACTAATCTTGTGTATATCGGAGAATCAGTTTGCTATACCGGACTTAGCATCTAGCCACGGCCCGTACGTCGGCACCTCATCAAAACCTTCTTTTCGAACCCGGACTTCTTTCATTCTTGAGCATTCGGAAGCTTCATGGCCAAGGAAGCCGCACTTGAAATAAAAGGCACCAATATTCTCGTACTTAGCTTGTATCCACAAGGCTCGTAGATTTTTCCGGTCCATGACGAAACCGGCAAAAATCGGAGAGCTAGTAACGATCTTAACTTCAAATCTGACCGTTGAGTTGAACTTATCCCCTACTGTGACTCTACAGACCAACACTTCTCCAAAATGCTCGGCGTACTATTTAATCCTTGTTCTTAGTGGGTCAAGCTAAGACAATAATTTAGTTTATAATCTGAGATAAAAAGGATAATATTTGTAGACAAGAGGGAGGAAACCGATTCTTTCTAGAAAGGGTTTTATCGGAACTCTATGTTTATGTATTCAAGATAGAGACTTGTTCTTATCCTCTCTCTTGTTTTTCTATGGCTGTTGTTTTCTTGTTTTTTGTTTTGTTGTTGTTGTTGTTGTTGTTGCAAATGGTGGAGTTTCCCTTCTATTTATAGAGGAAAACTATTTGCGAGTTCCAATTTTGCCCTTCCTAGATCTGTATAATTACAGCTATAAGAATAGTAAAACACTCCACTCCAAATCTAAAAATATTTCCCTCAATTGGATTGATTTCCACCAAAATCGGTCCATTTATTTCATAATCGTGTATATAATTTTCATATATCAACAATTGTCCCCCTTTGTATTGAAAAATCGATATTTGATAAATTTAGATTTTAAAACACAAAGTGTCAGTTATTTTATTATTTTTAGACAATTTTTGGTTATTATTTTTCTGTAAACATTTAATTGGTAATATTTGTACCAATATGTCAAGTTCCAAAATTTAAGTCAAGACTATATGTTTGACAAATTTTGTAGCGAGATGTCGAACCCAAAAATTTAGGTCAAGACTGTGTATATGGTAATGTGTTTTTGACCAAAAGGAATTGTTGAAAGTTTGTGGTCAATAAGAGCTCATGAAAAGATTGTGTGCATGGCTCTGAATACTTATGATGTATATATCATAATATTGTATGTGTGAGGCATTATTGGCCTGATAAAGAAATTTGTTCCAAATGATTAGTCCGTGAAAAAAACTGTATAATTGGCTTTGAATATTTATGATGTATGTAATTGTAAACATCATAATATTGTATGTGTGAGGCGTTGTTAGCCTTTTAAGAAAATTTGATCTCAATGGTTAATCAGGTGAATTTTTTGTGAATGACCATATATTATCCTCTTGTATGAAGATAATTTTTGTTAGCCACTAATTTGTATAGTATAGGCCCATGTGTGTATCAACATATGTTTAGTATTGTTGATGTAATTGAGAGCTCGTATGTGGACTAAACTCAATTGTATTCCAAAGGCAACAAAACACTTCAAATGTATGTGTATGTGGGTCCCACATGACCTTAGTTGTATATAGGGGTCACATTGGAGAGTTCTTGAACGTGAATGTAGTTCCACCGCCTCTGTGATGTTTTGTATATGTGTATGTATATAGTTGGACATATAACAAAGAGCTCACGTAATGGAGTGGGATCGTTGCAGTAGCTCTCCCACCGCCTTAAGGGATCTCCAAAATACTCAGGTAATATATGTGTGTATATATATGCACTTGGAATCTTCCTATTCCCTCTATTTTCTTTGATCATCAAGAACGTCACAGGTTAGAATACATATGTTGAATATTACAACATTCAATCCCTGGATTCCTTATTATTTTTTTTGGGTTTTATATTTAGCAATCGGGCTGTAAATGTTTTTTCCAACTTTTGGAACTCAGCCGTGACTATGCCTCTGTTTTGTTTATGCATCGCCTATTATGTGTTTGTGTAAATGTTTAATCGTTGTGATCAATGTATAATCCATATTATTTTAGGTCATGATGGCGTCCCCTATGAGCGGTGATCGTTTGTCCGAGTCTGGGATGTCGTCCGCAGAGCATCGTCGACCTATGTCCGATCTCCCGTCGGATCCGCTGGGGTACATCAATTCCCTGACCGCTGCCCTTGAACGTGCTGAGGCGGATTCCTCAAACTACGACTATTCTCTTCGCCGATGCCACGAGGACTTGCACGAGCTTCATCATCGTTTGGATGAGCTGATGGTGGCCAACGCAGTTCTGCGAGACGAGCTTTCGAAGTCTCATTCCGTTGTAATTCGTAGGGAAGACGAACTCCGCTGTTTGGAAGAAAAATATATCCGTTCCGTCGAGGCGTTGAAGTCGGAGGTTCAGTATTGGGTCGCTAAATACCTCGACGTGTCGGTTCCTCATGCTTCCATCAGCGCATCGGTGTCCCTGTTTGCCACGATGTTCTCTCCAACTTTTGATGTCGGTGGCTCGTCGACAATGGATGCTCCGAAGACCTCAGCCTCATAGATAGTTTGGCTTAGTTTCCCATGTATTTTGATGATGTATATACTACACCAGCCACATGGTGCGTCGAGTGTTAGGATGACCTTTTGACGAGTTAGGATGGGTTGTACTGCGGGTTTTCCGAACCCTGTCTTTTGTTTGTTTTTTTTTCGCGCGTCCTAAGTTGACGCCTCGTCATCCATTAACCGTTGTAAAACATGGGAAATTGAATATGAAGTGTACTCTTTTTTTTAATCACGAGAAATGGGACTTGTCCTTTTTTTTTATTTGTCAGCTTAGAGCAGGTCGACCCGCGTGATCTAGAAGGATGGATTTTTTTTAAGACTTGAAAGATTCAATGGCTCATTGTCATTACATAGCTTCGCAGGAAAAAAAAAAGTTATATTGAATCTTGTGCTATGAAAAATCATCTGCCATATTAATGAGTATGCTATGAAAAATCATCTGCCATATTAATGAGTATTCTATGAAAAATCATCTGCCATGGATTTAACAAATGAGGAAGAAGGTGTGTTGGATTCCTTAAGAAAAATATCCATTGAATTGTATCGGACTCGTCGGCGACTATTTTCCTTATCAAATTGGGTGTTGATGATCATCTCGTCTCGTAGAACGGGTTAGTCTAGCCACATTTGCTCCTGTGTTTCTGGCCTTAGCTATTAATTCCGCAAAATCATAAATTGAGTGATTCTCAATATGGATTCGATATTCATCTAACATCCCTTTGATGCAGAGTTTGATCAGCTCTTTTTCAGGCATCGCTTCGGTGCAATCTAATGCTCTTTCTCGAAATCTTTGCACAAAATTGACGAGAGATTCTCCATACGCTTGTCGTTCCCCAGTTAAATCAGCTATGCTAATTTTATCTTCGACTGTAAAGAACTTGGAACAGAATTGAGTCACGAGGTCATCCCAGTCGCGTATACTTCCTGGAGATAGGTTGGCATACCAAGAATATGCTCGTTCTATCAATGATTTGGAAAACTCCCTTAATCGTAGCTCTTGGTTATATCCAAAAACGCCTAAGTCATCAATAAATTGTATGACATGTGCTTTGGCGTTCCCATTCTTTCCATTATATTTTCGAAATCCCGGGCTACTATAATTTTGAGGATATGGTTTTATGGATATCTCGGCAGGGTACGGTGGGTTAAGGTCGATTAATGACATGTTGAATGCGTTTTTATTTCTTTCTGCCTGTAAAATTCCCATAATCTCCTCTTTAGTGACAAACCCGGTTGTTTCTGTTGTCGGTTCTAAGAAAGAAGCATGACCATTAATTGTCGAAGGTGCATTTTGCATAGGCCTGTCTGTTGGAATCGCTTCCATAGCCACATCTGGTTGTATATGGTTGTCGTTTGTTGTATTCCCGACGGCGAATGTCATAGAGCCTAAAATTTTTAAGATTCCTTCTTGAGTTTTCTGTATATTTTTTAAAACATTGTTCATTGAGGCTTGTATAGTCGCTGTCTCTGAATTTTCATTTGTTATGTTTTCAGAGTTGACTTCCCCAGCCACAGAGCTCCTGTTTCTAGGATCCATGTTTAGTGTCTGGTTTGTTGGAATCTTGAATGCGGGGTACACCCTATTTTATTATAGAAGACTATTTATGTGGTATGGTTGTAGGATACTATATTCTTTGTTGTAGGGCAATATTTTTTTTTTTTTGTACGTAAGATACTATATACTTTGTTTTTGTTGTAGTAGGCTACTATGTTTTTTTTTTTTTGGTTGTAGTACTACTTTTTTTTTTATATATAGGATACTACACTACAACTCTTTTTTTGTAGGAAATTTCGTTGTAGGACACTAAACACTTTTGTTGTAGGACACTATCCCATGTTGTAGGAACCCTTTCTTTCTATGGAAGCTAATGTGTTTTGTCTTTATTTTCTTTGTAGATTTTGTTTGTTTGTAGGAGTGATCTCAACACGAGTGAGAATGACTAAAGCGAATTGGACAATTTGGTATACGTCAAAAGATGAAGCGTGTCGGTTCTTGTGTTCTCTATGAGACCAGAGATCCGAGCCACAATTCCTCTTAAAACGTATTCTACATGAGCTCAGAAAGTAATCTAAGGATTGAGAACATGGTGTGGGGATCACTTAGAGAGATGTGATGGTTCTTGTGTTCTCATACGAGCCCAGAGAGCCAAGCCACATTTCTTCTAAGCGAAGTGTTTTACGGAGGTTTGAAAAGTGATTGTATATGAAGATTCCTTCAAAACTTCAATCGTGACGAGTAGATGAGATCTCTCTTTTTTTAAATAAAAAACACGTCTTCGGTCGAGTAGTCTTATGAAGGAGTCCCCAGCGGAGTCGCCATTGTTCTTAGTGGGTCAAGCTAAGACAATAATTTAGTTTATAATCTGAGATAAAAAGGATAATATTTGTAGACAAGAGGGAGGAAACCGATTCTTTCTAGAAAGGGTTTTATCGGAACTCTATGTTTATGTATTCAAGATAGAGACTTGTTCTTATCCTCTCTCTTGTTTTTCTCTGGCTGTTGTTTTCTTGTTTTTTGTTTTCTTGTTGTTGTTGTTGTTGCAAATGGTGGAGTTTCCCTTCTATTTATAGAGGAAAACTATTTGCGAGTTCCAATTTTGCCCTTCCTAGATCTGTATAATTACAGCTATAAGAATAGTAAAGCACTCCACTCCAAATCTAAAAATATTTCCCACAATTGGATTGATTTCCACCAAAATCGGTCCATTTATTTCATAATCGTGTATATAATTTTCATATATCAACAATCCTTGAGAGCTGACAAACCTCCGGAGGAAGTCCGGAGAGGTGAACCTAGAATGGGCAGTCTGCGAACGAGACTTCGTCAAGTGTAAGGTGCTTATGCCAGGGCTCGGCGTACTATTTAATCTGTGCGTGCGTGCATGCGTTCGTGCGATTTTAAGAATGCAAAGTTTTTCAGCGTAGCCTAGTATTTTAGTGAGTTTACTTTGTTAGATTTCTTTCTTTTTTTCTTTTTGTTTGAAACTCATGTTAACAAACGACTACTTATACTCATCACCCGATCCATTCCCATTTATTTTTATTGAAATGTGCATATCATATTCGGGTAAAGCACACCATACTCATCTATGTGGTTTTTCATAATGGACACAATTCACCTCTCTCAGTATGCTTATTAGTATGCTCTTTACTACTACGTAACTTAAGACTTAGATGAAGCCTTGACTTTATTTATGATCTTACGAGTCAACAGGAAAATTCTTAGCCAAAACCAACCCCTGAAAAGAGAAAGAAATAGCCTGATTGAATTCAATGGAAAATATCGTTTTAATCCAAAGAAATACAGCGGAGAAATTTTGGAAAATCGAATCTGCAAAGCACTGAAGAAGGAATCAGAGATATATGATGGCAACTCAGTAACACATTATGTGATGTCACAAAAAAACATGGTTTTCATTGTGTTATTATTAGCGGTGTCCATTTGCAAGGTTTAAGAGGATGAGTCAGTCCTGGATTTCAGGCTTCTTTTCGCTCCCTTTGATGAACCATCCGAGAGCGGCGCAAGCTGTGACCACGCCCACCATGACAGCGTAGTTCCGGTTCTTGTCTGTCGACACTTTCTCCGTCGAAGACACCGTCGGCCCAGCAGGCTTGGCTTCCATGGTTTCCGCCGAGGCTGCTGAGCTGATTTTCTCTTCTGGTTTTGGGCCCTGTGTCACAGCATTACCGAGCATGAGTTCAAGACTCGAAAGAAATATAAGGGAAAGAGCTTTTTTTTTTTTGCTGAATATGAGAACAAGTTCAAGGGAACAAATACTCAAGTTTGGCTAATATTCTAATATACAATTCGATGGCAGTGTTATTTTTGGTCAAGACACGTTCGAGTTCAATGGTTATAGAGCCTAGATCAACAGTCTGACCCACCTAGACCTTGAACACACAGCAAAAATCAAAACTACTTTAACGAAGGCATTGAAATATATTTGCTGCTTCGCTACAAAAAAAGACACCATTCATATATCATGATTATTTAAAACTGATTATATAAGATTAAGCGCATACCTTGCGTGCAAGCTTCTCAAGCTTCTCTTGCTCAGATTTCTGAAATAGTGAGGATCGTATAAGAAAAATTAGATTAGAAGACAATAATACCACGGCAATGAAGTTCGAGTATAAGACTTGAATCGTTTATACGCACTACATAAAACTCATACACCTAACAACCAAACTCAAAACATATAATCCAAAGGCGAGTAATCGCAATATGTTCCGATCAAACTGAAAGAAGTAACGATTGTGAAAGAAGGATATGGAAATTGCCTTGATATAGATGTTCTCGGCAGCTTTTTCCTCCTCGCTTAGCATTTTTCCGCCGCTGGAGAACCTCCGAGACGCAAATCGAGCGATCATCCTCGATGCCATTTCCTTCGAATATAAAGCTTTGCAAGCCTGTATAACTCAAAATCACACAACCACGATACTCTTTAGATTTTGCATCTACAACACTCTGATTGGGCGACTTCATTGAAAAATTCTCAGCCAAATGAAAAGAAAAGTAAAAAAAACTGAACAGACTATGTCGTCTTAACAGACGAATAGAGAGAGTCAGTACCGAAGATTTCGTAAGAGGAATGCGAAGGCGAAGCAGAATGAAAGAAATTGGTGACGGTCGCTAAGTTAAAAGCCAAACAAAACAAAGACCTAAAATGCCTTCGATTTGGGTATCACGCAAAATCGCAAAAACTAATACCGACACTTGGCTGTAAATCGTCAATTGTCACGTTTCATTGCATTGCACACAACTCTTACAATTATTCTCGTGTCACTTCGACTGTTACTAATTTTATCTATGTAATTTCTGATGCTACAAATTTCCCTTAACAATACACAAATTTCTCACAAAGTATAGCCCGAAGTGGAAAATCAAAATATACACAAAAAATGTTTAAATGCTTTATGTGCATACAAAAAATAATTGATTTTTTTCATATTAAAAACACCAAAATAGAAAGATGAAAATTCGACGTCGAAAAGGATGAGCAAATTAGGAACTCGGCAAACAATTATTCAATAAATTCAACTATAAACTGTTTTATACCGAAAACAAAGTATGTTTTAAATAATTTGTGTATGTAACCAATTAGGTGAGTGATGGCCTCTAGCAGGAAATGCAAACACATGTATCAGCTACTTGGTCCACTCCATGAACCAATCAATTAAAAAATCAAAATCCCCCGTGACAGAGTTATATTATTCACCCATCCAACAAAAAATTTTAAAAAGGGGAGAGAGAGAGAGAGAGAGAGAGAGAGAGAGAGAGAGAGAGAGAGAGAGAGAGAGAACCATCTCTTGCATTCTCTCATCTGTGTCTTACAGTACAAGAAAGAAAATTGTGAAACATCCCTACTTTGTTTTGTATATAATTGTTCATGACTTCCTTTCCCAAGCGACTTATTGTTCGTTGAGAAAAACACTCATAATCTACATAACCTATTTCATGTATTCCAAAACGCTGCGCGCGATTTCGTCGAGAAAGGAAACAAAACCCGTGACGCTAGTGAGACCGCTTCCGTCGACGTCTTGTTCTTCGATTAAATAGTTCTCGAAAACAGAGGCATCCTCTTGCCCTCCCCGGATAAATATGAGTTTCGGAGTTATACACCTCTCTTGCTTCAGTTTGTTGATTGTCTTTCTCAGCAAGCCTACACAAACCAATAATTTTTAATTTTTCCCTAAAATCTTTAGTAATAGAAAGCACAAGACTTACAATCATGGGGTGGAGGGAAAGGGATCGCGGGATCTGCTGTGGAAGAGTAAAACACGACCAGAGTCGTAAAAGCGTCGAGGAAAAATATTGGGCTTCCACTGGTAATCAGGGCAGCACGGCTCAACGAGTGGCGGGGATATGCTTGCTTCTCCGGATCCGAATACGAGGTCAGAACCGGATACACGGCACGGTGAAGAGAGCTCGGATCAAGTGCGCTGCAATAAAATGTATATCATCAAACAAAGACACGAAGTAGAAGCTGAGAGGTCATAATACCACGTAATTCTAATTCTTATACGCCTTTAATTATTCATATTAGCACCTTAATAGGCACTGCAAGTAGATTCGGTAATCGGGATGTACGCCCTCTTCGTGGAGACGGAGAAGGGGGTTTCGAAGCAGAGCAAAGATTAGTCGAGGCAAATGCTGCATTTGGGGGCACTGTGAGAATGAAACATCGACCTGAGAAGTCATCGAGCTCCCATTCTTGTATTGAACAAGCTTGTAGGCTTGATTGTATTGAGCCGTCAAGATCACCAGCCAATCATGAAGCAACAGTCTACCCTCTCGAACCCCGTCCTCCAATGAAGCCAATATAACCTACAAGGTCGAGAATGTTTTAGCGATCTGGATTCAGCTTTTCCTGTCCTAAGACAATGAAACATGAAATAAACCCAGCCATTTGTTGATTTATTAGAGTCTAGAGCTTAACGAACAGCGTGTAATGTATAGCACCACACCAGGGGTAAGAACAATACCGAATGTGCCCTTAAGTTCCGACACTCTTTTAGTCCGGGTTAAAAATATTGCATGTTCAATACGATTTTCCATACAACTTAAAATGTGCAAATACGGTTCAATCCATAAAACAGACATTGGAACAAATAAGATTGACAGCACAATGTTAGAAGAACCAATACACAATGTTAGAAACAGATATTTACGAGAATCACCTTGTGAACAAGTAACGACAGAACCACTTCGGAGTCAACACTGTCATAAATCTCACTGATGTCTCGAGCAGTAGAAAATTGTAAAGTTCTTATTCTTAGTCGACGCTTAAGTGAGTATTTTCCCCTGCAAAAACATTTAGTATGTTTTCATTCAGAAAGTCCAAACAGAATTTATCTGTCATACCCGACTAAGCACAATGCTTTTACAACCTAACATATGTTATTACAAGTCATGAATATGATAAAGCAGAACAAATATGCACCAACAAGTTTCCCATAAGAGAGCGAGGACATACACAACAATTCCACGGCTTAAACAAACCACAATATAAAGCAGAGTGCAAATCGCCATACCTACTAGAGGAATTCAGCTCAGAATTAGAAAGCTGTTCGGGGGGAACAATAACTGTGTATTGAAATGCAATCTGTATCATCGGAGGAGGATCAGATCCATGCCTGTACAAGTACAGAAATTATTCATGAAACACATCAGATTCAACTATTATCCCACAGATAAAGTTACAAAATCAAGAGAAGGTAACAGGTTTACTTTATACATTTTATATTTATTTTTATTGGAATCGCTACAATTCCTAGTATATCTAGTCCATTGACTGTAATGAGATGAGTAAAAGGCCAGAAGTAGTTTGATACATTAAACAATAAATTGATAATTATGTAGGCCCAAAATACTCTGATTTTCAGGTTTTTTTTTTTTTTTTTTTTGGAGGAAGCAGATCATGTTTTTCAATCCTGCCAATTATTGCGTTTCTTGATGTATCATGAAATCTAAAAAAGTTCTCATTTTTCTTTACTCTATACATCCACAGCTAATTCCACTGTAGTCATCAAATATATTCAAAATTAGATGGTACCATATAGGCAACGAACGGCAAAAGAATTCCAACCCATACCTTGAAAAACCATCAGCACTTGTGAACTCAAAGTCATAAGCATATGTTGCAAATGAATCACAACAAATGATGTGTTGAACATGCTCATACTGTGGGTCTGGGAAAAAATGGCCAAACTGCAACATGATATAGAAAAAAAAAATTGATAAGAAAATTTAGTTTTGGTATAATGAAAGCCTCAACTTTCATTATCATCTACCTCTGCGGCTTAAATGAAGTTACAGTCAACAAAAAGCTTAATAATTTAACAAACAACTTACTCCGAAGGAAAGTAACCATATAAAATTTACAACTAACAGATAATATAAATTTAAATCAGCCCATACACATCCGCATAAAAAAATAAAAAATAAAAAACACTCTAAAGACCACACAAAATAACAGTGTTGCAACTCACAGAATGGCCAGGTTTAAATTCAGTAGAAGTCCTCAATCTCAATATACAGCCGAAGGCATATGGTCTACTAAGCATCCGATACCTGTAAAAAAAAGTACAGCAAAAAATAAGATCACATGAGAATGCAAGGATCGAAACATAAACATAATCACATACAGCTCTTTGGTTATCCACTTCTTGTAAGGGTTTTAACGATTTTTTAACGTCAGATCTCGTTCGAGATTGAGCTAGTGTCCTGTAGCTAAGTGGCTGGTCTAGAGCCTGGGATTTACAGCCCTTCCCTAGTACCATTGCACTTTTCCTTGTAATTGGCTGTGCAAGATTCACATCTTGCATAGACTTCATTTATATATAAAATTTAATTTCTACTAAAAAATATGAAGTGAATATCAGTGTTCCAAGAACAGGCACACACGCAACCTAAAGGTCTAGATTTATTTTTTCCCAAACTTAAATTAAAGAAAAGTATTCCTTTGACAGCTATAGAGCATCATCTTCAACTGCAGAAGTTGAAACACTATGCTATGGTGTCCATACTTACATATCTTGTGGAAGTGTTGAATCATCAGTACTTGTATAGAAATATAATGAGCCTCCACTTTCTATACTAAGAAACTTGAGTGAAGCCAAATCTGTATACTCATTTGTGACGGCAAATATATCAACGCAAACACCTGCTTGGACAGCAAGGGCAGCCTGTAAATTATAGTTCAAACCATGATTATTTGCTAGAAAGGGATGAATAATCCACACAAATAAAATTAAAACATATATTTATAATATCGAAAGAAAGGACTATGTCACCAGATCTTTGTAGAAAGGTGTCTGCTCAGGAAGTAAAGCCCTGTCTGCATCTTCTCCTTTGCTAGCATATTGTTCGCCATACCGCCTTGTATCTAGAGTCCCAGCTCCATAATCAGGAGGACCAGATAGAAAGGCAAAAACTCTAGCTGCATTTACAATCACGGGAGATAAACACCAATTATTCTCAACTATCAAACAAAAGCTCGTTGCTCCATTAGAACCATATATCACCAACCTAAAGCAAATGTAGTTCCGTATTCCGAGCCAAGGTAGTTCATAAGGGCTTCCATTGCAACACCAAAACCTCTCCCACCCATCAAAACACCGTCAAGTCCTTGTCCTGCCCCTGTGGTTCTCTCCCATGAAGCCGTTGGCCTAAGAGTTTCAAGTGCAGCTGCAATAAGGTCTTTACAAGTTTCTACCTGCAGAGAAGTAACTTTCACTTTGAGAAATATAACGAGAACAAACAATTTCACTAGTAAAGAAGAAACTGAAATAAATCCGTTTTGACAGCGAGGTATTATTGGGAGAAACTAAGAATAATTAAGTGAATAAAAACTAATAACGACTACCATACAGGAGCCAAGAACTGTAGCAAAGGCATAACATCTTCAAGTTCTATCGGCAAAGCGTCCTCTGTATCAGGGGGAATGAAAACATTCTTAACGACTGGTATCGGTCCCTGAACGTTGTAGAGCCCCAATTTATGGCTGAAGGTAGCTAGCCCAAACAGAGAACCAGGCCCAAGAGCTGGAAATAAACAATGGTGATGATAAGAGTTATTTCTGAACAGGGGGAAGAAAATAACAGCCATCATATAGATGTCACAGTAAAGTTACGGACCTTCTAATGCTGCCAGAAGTGCACTCTTAGTTAGCTCCAAAAACTCCTCTGAGGCTGCAAATTGTTCAGAAAGAAACAAGAAGGTCACACCTTTCCTAAGACAGTATTATATATATATATATATATATATATATATATATATATATATATATATATATATATACACACAGGCGAGAAGGGCAATGAGATGGACAACTATGTTTCTAGTAATCACAAGACTGTAATATGTAAGAGATAACAGAGGCAATGCCATCAAAGATTTTAGTTATTAATTGACAAAGAATAATAAACTTTGGTGCCTTCAAATTCATAGCTTATACAGGATCCCATGACTCATATATATATATATATATATATATATATATATATATATATATATATATATATATATATACATGCGAGAAGGGCAATGAGATGGACAACTATGTTTCTAGTAATCACAAGACTGTAATATGTAAGAGATAACAGAGGCAATGCCATCAAAGATTTTAGCTATTAATTGACAAAGAATAATAAACTTTGTTGCCTTCAAATTCATAGCTTATACAGGATCCCATGACTCGTCTTCAGTAACTTAACCAAACAGGCATCGGTTTGCCAGTTCCAATGCTGTAAAAAGCATAAAACTAGATTATTCGACAAGAAAGATCACGAGTTTAAACCGAGTCTAAGACGTGCTCATTGATCAATTCAATCAACACACATTGGCAACGGCCTGCTCAAAAGTGAAATTAATCAACACAGCATCTCAGAGCATAGGATAAGAGCCCACCAACGTTCGAGGAATCTAAAATCAGAGAAAGAAATAAACACTTGATTTGTATTCGAACAATCACTCCCCGGTTAAACAAGAGGAAAAGCTTTACTCAAACCTACCTCTAAAAACAATGTTATACTATATACCAACCAATCTTCAGTGACGAAAGAGCCTAATTGCAATTACCAAAACAACGTATAACAGGACGAAAAAGGCGAAATCTTACAAGACAGATCAATGGCAGCGACGTAGACTGGCTGAGGCTGCATCCCCTGGTCCGATCCATCGACTGCAGAAAAGAGATCGTGTCGTTAGAGAAAAATCGATGGCAAGAGAGGAATCGCGATTGTGAATGCGAAGACGAACCTGGAAGTTCGAGATCGACGAAGGAGGAGGTGAGTTCGGGGGCGGCGTTGGGGAGAGAGTAGCGAGCGATGGCTTCGGAGGAGAGGCCGTTGAAATGAGAGCAGAGGCAACAAGTCCAGCTCCACTGGTCGAGCTCGCAGAAAGTGTTGAAGTACGCCCAGCAATTCTCGCACCGCGGAAGGAGATCGCCATCGCCGCCGTAAGAGGCCGTACGGCCCTCCTCGTCCTCCGCCGCCAGAGGCCTCACCGTCACGCCCCACGGAAGACCCGAACTCTCCTGCGCATCAGAATCCGCCGGAAACCGGCACACCGTTGCCCGAACCGCCATCGCCTTTTCTCGCCAAATCCGCAAACCAGAAATCAAAGAATGAAATTCAGTGCAGCGACGACGAGCATGAGGAGAGTAGAAATGGCGCCACGTGACGAGGGCCAATTGGTGCGCGCCACGTCATCGGACGATGTGGCACTGGAGGAGAAATGTACTTCGTTATTCCCAAAGTACCCTTAATTGAGCGTACACAAACCAGATCCCAAATTGGTGAATTAAGCCCGCTCTGCTCACAGGTCATAGCCCAGCGGAACCGTTTACTCTTCACGCTGCTCGTCGTTCGGTACTCACTCAATCTATCTTCATTCTTGATCACCCTTATTTTATTTTTCTTTTCCTCTTTTCTTCTGAAATCGATGATATGAGATAGGTTTGTTTGTTCTCTGTTGAATGAATCGTTCTTTATATTGCTCTCTATAGTAGTATTGGTAATCGCATTTTTCATTTTAATGGAAGAACCGGATAACAAGTCTGCTTACAAATACCATCACAGCAGTTCGACTTTGAAAACACAGATCATATGCTGAGCCATAGCCCATAGATTAAACACCGAGGCTTCTGAAATTGTTATTAGCTAATACCTGTTACGAGCAAGCAGCTATATATGGCTTAGTCATAGAAATGTGTTCCAACCATTACCAACTTTATTTTTTCCTGTAGAGTTACATGAAGGAAGTGGTGTTATAATTGGTGAAGCGAGTGGTCGAAAGTGATTCTGAATTGGTGCGAGCGATGGAAAATGGGCTGTGTTCAACGGCGAGCAGTGTGCTGAGTGATTTCGATTCCACCGCCCAACTCACTCTCGCCACCCAAACACGTCTCTCCGAAGCTCTCCACCGTCTCAACCAAGGTCTCTCTCTCTCTCTCTCTCACATTATTACTTGTTTCAAGTATATTTTATTTATTGGTTGGTGGCAGAGCTGGACCGGCTTCTAGAAGATGCCCCGGCCCCGTTCACGATGCACTACGCAGGCAAGATCTGTGGGGTCAGGAAGAGAGTGTCGTCGCTCAATTCCCTCCTAGGCTCCGTCCAACACAGGCTCGATAACATCGATCGCCTCATCTCGCTCAACGGTACTATCCACTCGCTGCGTTTACTTGATATTTTTTCCTTGTTTGTTCGTTTGTTGTTGCTTTTCATGGTGAATGACTTGGCGCAGAGAAAACGGAGGCTCGAGAACATAATCAAGAAGACGACCACACAGCTACTAACACCATCAACGGCAGTGACACGGGAAAAGGGCGGTGTTAGAAACAAGCTCTCGTCCTGCTATACACCAGATCAAGGATACTTTGGATAAATTATATAGATTAGTGAATTGTTTTCTTTCGTGTGTTGAAGTTTTTTTTTAATAGTTGAATGTACATGAAGAAATGGGAGCAGTGCTGAGTTCAATAAATGAGCATGAATTCTGCACTTAAGATAAGAAAGACTATAGAAAACTCATCAAAGATTTTATATCTAGCCCGTATTTCCTATCAACGCAGCGTTTATGCGTGGTTTGGCCAAGACTTTTTTGGCCGATGGTCTTGAGAGGCCGAGTGTTATTGGTTTTGGCCAAGCACTTTGGTCTGGGTGGGCTTGAGCTTTTCTTTGGACTCGGTTCAAGGGTTTACTCTTGAGGGCTCTTCTTGAGGACATGACTCGTTCGTCAGCTCATCCGTGAGCCCAAATATTATGATAGTATGTTTGGGTTTTGTATTTGAGCTTGTCGTTTCCTTTTATAGAGAAACAACATCATAACACTATTTGCAAGGACGAAGCTACAGCCAACCTCGAGGGTTTTTTTTTTTTTTTTGAGGTAATGGCGGCATAAATACCTAAAGTTTTTCACTAGATACATTTAACTACCTAATCTTTTTTTTCGACGGGTAAAATACCTATTGTTTGATTTTAGTATCACCGTCACAACTAAACCGTTAAATATGGATGAAAATACCACGTGTCAGGCACGTGAGGACTAATTTGTCAAAAAAAATCCATCTTTGCACTCATACTATAAATTTGTCAACTAAATACCTTGAAACTCATTTATTTAATTATTAAATATTAAAAAAGTTAACAACCAGATCAAGCTTCCATTGTGCAGAGCAAGGATACCGATGCTAAGGAAGAAGCTGGAGATGAAGAGTCGGAACATGTTGGAGGCTTTTTGGGCATCCTTGGAGTGACCTCTCACGAGGCTGTTGAAAGCGGCCGAGTCTTTCACCCCCGTCTTCATCAGCTGCCGGAAAAAGTTCTCGGCTTTCCCGGTCTCCCCGTTCAGGCAGAGATGCTCGATCACCGGGTTGTACACGCTCGCCTCCATCGCGGCGGAGCCGCTCCTCCGTGGCTGAAGCACGATCTCCTTCTCGACGAGCTCGTCCACGAGCTTCGCCGCTCGGCCGTGGAGCCCGGCGTCGCAGAAGCTCTGGATCAGATCCCCGTAGTGACCACAGTTCGTCGGGACTCTCTGCGAGGTCATCGTCTCTCCACCATCCCCGGACTTGCAGTGACCCGAGAGAAGCTTCGAAAAGATGGACTTGTCCTTCGGGACGACCCGCCTCTGCACCATCTCCCTCAGCAGAGCCACATCCACCATAGACCGCACCACCGCCAGCGGGCTCCCCAACCCCTCACAGCGTCCACGTTAGCTTCGTCCTTCTCCTCGGATTTGGGATTGTCGGGAATGGAGGAGGAGAGGATCGAAGAGGACGTCGAGCTGAGACGAGATTCTGTCGAAGATGAAGTGGCGGATATTCATCGAAAATGCAAGTTGAAGATCCCCAATTGATGGGCCTTATACAGATTAAGGAAGAGTGTTTTTTTAATTTAGTTTTATTTATATATTAATTGTTTTTATATGAGCTCCAAGATTTATTTTTTGACAAATTAGTCCTCATGTGCCTTGGCACATGGCATTTCCAACCAAACAAAACAGTTTAGTAGTAACGATGATACTAAAATCAAACAATAGGTATTTTACCCGTCGAAAAAAAAGATTAGGTAGTTAAATGTATCTAGTGAAAAACTTTAGGTATTTATGCCGCCATTACCTCTTTTTTTTTGTATTTTTTGTCCATATTTCATAAATTTTTTAATTTAAAAATTAGACCCTTGAACTTTTTTTTTTACATATTAACCCCTAATCTAAATTCCTGACTTCATGCTTATTTCAATTGTTATATTTTGTTACTAATGGTAGTTGAGTTTTAAAAGTTTGATAAAATTGAAGTATTAAGTCATAAATAATATTGAGATTTATAACTGAAGAAACCTATTCAAACTTAAGAATTTTATTTTACCATACGTTTCAGATTTTTTTTATTTCTAGCCATTCTGCTTATGTGGCACATTGTTTATACCATTTTTACCCTTATTAATTAGTTAATATAATTTATTTTCGAAATTAATAAAATCTAATTTATTATTCAAAATCCCTAATTATTAGGATCTCATATATCCCACTCTCTCTCTCTCTATCTATTTTCACGTTCACTCTTTCTATCTCTCTCTCATCACATTCTTTAGTCATGGAAAAAAATTAAAAACATAAAAAAAACCCAGTTAATAGTCGTTAATAACTGTTGATAGGTTTCTACTTCAACTAATAATCGGTAATAAATGTTAATAGGTTTCTACCAAAAACCTATTAACAGCTATTACCGACTATTAACTGCGATGTTGTTTTTTCAACTTTCGTTATGGCTAAAAATGTAACAAAGAGAGAGAGAGAGAGTATTTAAGTATAGATAAATTATTTTCATTTAATTTATTTTTAGCAAAGAATTAGGGGAAAAAATAAGGGTAATTATCTTATTACATCAAAGATTGGCTAATTATCAAATATTACTAAAGTGTTGACTATTTTACAATTCTAAGTTTTAAAAAGGCTAAGAAGCTAGAGCATCCAATAATATAATATTTGACCCTCTAAAAAGTTCATAATAATGTGGTACCTAGGATAGTCTAGTGGTAATTCCACACCACCTCCTGTGTAGAGGTCGTGGGTTCAATCCCCACTACAGTAAAACTGCCTTAAAAAAAAAAAAAAGTTCATAATAATGAGCCTTCAAAAAAAAAAAATTCATAATGAAATTTCTAACGTATTCTCCAATAGAATTATTATTAATTTAATAGTTGTTTTTTGAGAGAGGGGGGGGGGGGGGGGGGGAGGTGAGCTGGCAAATATTGAATTTTTTTATTTTTATTTTATCGAATCTGGCAAATATTGATAGGAGAATAGAAAGAGAGGCTAGCTATTATGTAGTTGAAGGAAAAGTCGTTGGCTTTAAACCCAAAATAAGGGAGAGAGAGAGAGAGAGAGAGAGAGAGAGAGAGAAAGAGAGAGAGATGGCGATGTGGGTATTCGGGTACGGATCTCTGATATGGAAAGCGGGGTTCAACTGCGATGAACGAGTTGTTGGGTTCATCAAAGACTATCGCCGAGTTTTCTATCAAGGTCGTCGTCTCTTTTGACTCTCTTCTTGAAGTTTGATTGCCTTAGTAATGATTGTTTTGTTGGTTGGTGTATATAGGCAGTACGGACCACAGAGGAACGCCCGAGTACCCAGGAAGAACAGTGACATTGGAGGCCTCCATTGGACACACGTGTGTGAGTCTGTTTCCCCTTTTTGCTTCTGCTTTTGAATTCAACACACAACACAATCAATCTAATGCTCTGCCTCTCCTCTCCTCTCCACCAGTGGGGAGCCGCGTACAGGATCACCAACAAGGAAGACCAACAGACTGCCTTGACGGTACTTTCTTCTCTCAACTCAATGCTTTCTTGTTTTTTCTCACTCACTCATTCATGTCACAACTCACAACCACCACAGTACTTGGAAGTGAGAGAGAAACAATACGACCACAAAGCTTATGTTGATTTCTTCACTGTAAGTCCCTGCATTAGTATTTGTTTACTAGATTATTATGTGAGGATGATTAATGGATCAATTTGTGTTGTTTAGGATCCTTTGGCTAATACTCCGGCTGTTTCGGGAGTGATGGTGTAAGTAAGTGGGTAAATTGTAACCCGGCCTTTTGCTATTACTGGCCTCACATTTTTTTTTTTTTTTTTTTTATCTATCATGGTTTTTAGATACATTGCATCTCCGGACACCACCAAAAACGTCAACTACTTGGGCCCAGCTTCCGTCTCCGAAATCGCCAAGTGAGTGATTTACTACGAAAAATGAAAATTTTGAAGGGAAGTGCGAGGGAAAAACAAAATTTCCTATTGTGTTTGATAATTTTTTGTTAGAGAACGTATAGTAAATTTTCATTACCTATGAGTTTTTGATGGGATTACCCGTTTGCGAATTCGTTTGGATTTTTATTTCCAGCCAACTTTTCTATAGAAGATAAAATTTCAATTGTAGTTTTTTTTTTTTTTTTTTCCTTTCTTCAAATTATATTTCCTTCGAGTTTTCCTCAATCAAACAATATTCGCACATTTTCTTATGGTAATTATTAATTAAAAAAAAAAAGAATTGGTGTGCAGGCAAATTGTTAAAGCTCAAGGACCATCGGGACCAAACACGGAATATCTTTTCCGGCTTGAATCGGCTCTTCTTGAAATTGGTGAGTTAATTGATCAATATATATATATATATTTTTTTTTTATAAAAAACTTAACGTTTGTACTCTTATTTATTTTATTTTGGTGTTGGGTCAGGGTGCAAAGACAAGCACGTAATGGATGTGGCAAACGAGGTGAGGCAGATTCTTTCAGAGAAAGAGGCGGATTCAGCTGATGTGTAGCTGTATGTATTGCTTGCTTGGATTCTCACATAAAACAAACTACTCAATTGATATGTGCACTGCATTAGTGGGTCTTTTGTATTTCAACTCATTATTCTCTAAATCTGAAATTTTTTATAATCATGCTTCAATTTGGCCATTTGCATCCACAACGACTGCATGTCGTTATTAGAATCTTTTAATACGTACTAAATGAGAAGACTGTTATGGCATTTGATTTGGCTTCTAATGTTAATGCGTCAAATCTTAATGAGGGGAGGAAAAATGGACGTATTGATCGGTTGAAATTAACGGTCGGTTAGTTTGTATTTTAATCGGTTAGAATTGATCGATCAGTTAATTTTAACCACATCTTATTAGTTAATCAGATAAAAATAAAGAAAATATATATCCAAAGGTTAACAGGTTAGCCGTTAGCTATTTAAAATGGTTATAGGTTACATCGGTATCGGTTAAGCATTTTACCCACCTTCAAAGGGAGGGAGTGGAAAAAGTTATACCCATTGAATGGTCATTGGTGAAATAACACTCTAAATCCTTGTATTATAACTCACCGGCGCACAATGCAAACTTAAAATTACAGACATTTTTTTTGGAATTCTCGCTTTACATAAGCAAACTTAAAATTACTCTTACTATTTTGTTTTACTGCAAAACATCACGGAATTTTATTCTATAAGCAATATCAGCTCAGATTATCCTACAAAGGTCGGCCTTGACACTCTCTTACTCATCACGATCAATCATTTACATGGTGACTTGCAACTTAATGCACCACCTGGTTCGGAGACCATTTCACAAACGTAATAGAAACATATTGTAACTCATTTACCAACTATCAACACTCAACAATAACTAAGTCAAAATGGGAAATATTTGATCTTCGTCTTGCATAGCATGCATGATACGAATCAAGGAGTTGAAATAGATGCAAGTGAGCTTGCGCGAATTCAATGACACCACTCGAGCTACAATGATGCAAGTGAGCTTGTGAGAACTCAAAGACAACTTTCAAACGATCCACTAAGCTTGCTAAGTGAGACTTACACATGTACGATTCAGTATTTGCTGAAGTGGAGAACCTTGGCCTCACGTCGGGACTCAATAAGGACGAATTTTTCAACCTTGTGAGGGACAAGCCCGGCTTAAGGGGAGGGCAAGAGGGGCAATTGCCCAAGGCCCCACCACTCATTAGGCCCCACTTAATAAAGTTAAAATTTTAAAATTTTTTTATTAAATTGATATATATATATATATATATATATATATATATATATATATATGTTGATGGGCATTTGTTTAATTAACTATCCATAGAATTTTAGGAAACTCAACATTTTTATGGAATAAATCTCAATAATAGTGTGCTTTTTCTTGGTAATTTATGTCTCCATTATGCTCTTTTTCATATTCGTTCGAAATTGGTTTAGGGAAGCAATCACAGCCCACCAAAAAAAAAAAAAAAATAGAAAGCCGAGATAGAAAACAAAAATAGTGAATAGAAATACAACAAAAAGAGTTCTATATTAAAGGATAGATATGTTGATTATATTAAGTTATTTAATATTTATAATTCGTTAATCCCTAATTTATCTATTTCTTTTCTGTTTATATTTATAATTTTGAGTTTGTGCTTCTTCTTATTATTTTTTTTTTCCAACTTATCACTGGTTAGTATTTGATTTTGAAATCAAATTTTTATCATAAAATATGGACTAGATTGAGTACTAGGAAATATTTATTAACATGTATTTTCGTTTTTGTGGTTTAATTTATCGTGAATTTGTGATGCATAATTTCTAATTTTTAAATTAATTAATTTTTTTAGAGGCTCCTTATTTTCTTATCGCTCAAGGTCTCCGTATACGTCGAGCCGCCTCTGGTGAGGATGATTATAAAGAGGTTCGCAGAGCAGGTAGAAGTCAATCCTGTTTATTATGATCTTGATCAGAGAGAGAGAGAGAGAGAGAGAGAGAGAGAGAGAGAGAGAGATGTTTCAACCTTAGTTGGCTGATATTGTTTTAATTAGTGTTGTAGTACTTGCACAAGATCCTTCTAAGGGGCTGAAACGTTAGTTTTTGATATGTAGTTTCAAAATAAAATAAAAGGACTAAATGGGAATTTTTTTACACGTTTCTTACATTGATATAAAACAGCAGCTAGAAGTAAACATTGTAAAGATACTCAAATATGATTTGAGAAAGAAGAAGGCACTATTATTTATGTATTATGAAATATCATGGATTCTACCTCAAAACTAATTGGCAGTTGAGAGGAATAACCCATAATTTTTATAAATTTTTGTTATCTATACATATTCGAGTATCTATCATTTCATGTTCCAAATTTTGTGGTCCGCTTAGCAACGAAAAATGTAATATCAACAACGAACAACGTGATTTTCTGACATTTCAAACTATGCTATATATGGACTTATTCATATTTTTTTTAAAAGGGCGCTATAGCAAAATGGACATCATAACTTTGGAGTATTATAAAATAGTCATAATTTTCTAGATTTTAAATTAGTAGCCAATGATCCTATTAAATTAATATTCCCGGTAAATCAATTCTTTTATCATCAAAGTCTGATGAATTAAATATTTATTGGAAACAACTTTTTTCCTCCACGTTTGTTATATGGCATGTCATATATATTATCTTAAGTAACTCGATTTACAACATCTAATATACAATAACGTAGTCACTTCTCGAACTGTACTAGTGAAGTTCTGTTAAGTAAAACTGCATAAATATCTACAAGTTCACATGAGTCGTAAAATATGACATTTACTAAACTTATATATATATATATATATATATATATATATATATATATATATATATATATATATATCATCATCTAACTTAAAAACACACCAAACGTTTTTTTTTCTTCATCTTATGAGCAGAGTAATAACTAAATTTATTTTCTCTATTTACTTCCAAATACTCATAAGATTTGACCATTATAATTATTAAAAACTCGGAAGAACTAATATGTAAAGGAAAAATACACATAATTAAGAGGTTTTGAGCAGTGGCGGACCCACGTTGAAGGCCCAAGAGGCCTGGGCCCCCCCCAAAAAAAAAAATTCAGGCTTAAAAAATTATTATTATTTTTTTTTCCCGGTCAAAATTCAGTTTTGCCCCCCCCCCCCCCTTCCGAGTCTGGATCCGCCACTGGTTTTGAGTATGAAGTTAGAGATTCATATTATTTGTGTCTTTGAATGTAAATTTTATAAGGTAGCTAGGTAGTGACTTTCATAAAAGTCTGGCTCTGCCCCCGCTCTTGATAACTTCTTGATAACGGGTCAAGCCTTAGCATTATTGTCCTTTGCAAATCTAGTGGTTCTTTTCCAATTCTTATATTATTATGTCTTATTACAAATGTTGACGATGTTAATACAATGCACCATGGTAATACACAGAGTCTCTACCTCAATGTTCGACCACCCTTATTATTTGATCCAACTCGTAGTGTCGACGAAAGGTGATGATTTAAGTCCAACACCAATTTTGGACCTATCTACGAGTAGCCTACCGCTAGCCACTTGCGCTACCATTTATGCTCCCACCGATTCTCCTCTTCAATTAGAGCTACATCGATGTTAACCTTCACTGTCTCCGGTGAGGTGTCTTCCACATGTCCATTCAGTTTAATTTATTTAGTTTTCTGTTTATCGCTCATTTTTCAATTAAGTTATGAGATTATTCATTTTTTAAATTGAATATGATTTGTGTACTTTCAAATTCGTTGCATGTTTCTAGATTTTTTTTTTATTTTATGTTTGTTTTGTTTTCTTCATTTTTTCACATTTTTTACACCAATAGTTAAATATTTATGTCGAGCATAAATTACATACACTTGATAATTTCACACCTTATCTAATTATTGACCATTGTAATAGATTTTCACATATTATTATTTTTATTATTATTATTATTATTATTATTATTATTATTATTATTATTATAATTATTATTATTATTATTAAGTAAAGTACATATTTTACTGCTAATTTTACAGTGCCCAGATTAAATGCTCTTTTAAATTTTCAAATTACATAAATGTTACTAAATATTTAATACTTTAATAATTACAAAATTGCCGTTAAGTAAACAGATAAAAATATATGGATTTCTCCAAAACTGCCCAGACTAAATGCTCTTTTAAATTTTCAAATTACATAAATGTTACTAAATATTTTATACTTAAAAAATTGCAAAACTACCGTTAATTAATTAGATAAAAAAAATTCTGAATTTCTCCAGAACTGTTTGGTTTACTCGTTTGATGAAACTACGTATACACACAATATTTTCTTATTAAATAATCACCAGACTCCACCTTCTCAAATTCTTCGAACCTTCCAATTTCTTCGAGAATAGCAGATTCAAGGGTACCTATTACCTACATTTTAAAAATTAAGGTAAGAAAAACCCAATGCATAAATTGCCAAATTTTTACACATCATAGAAAAAGTATATATACATATTTTTATTCACACACATTACTTTACATAAAAACCACTTCAATTGCGGTAACAGTTAAGATGATTGAAGTGGGTCCTACACAAACTTAAACAGCGATGTGTTATTATTTTATTAATTTTTTTTTATAAAAAAAGTAAGAGCATCGGTGTTAGAAAGTGACATAATTGCCACAATCATTACTATCCATAATGCTAATGTGTCAACAAAAAGTGATATGACATTGTCACATAAGCAATAAAGCAACTTTGGTGATGGTGGTTATTTGTTTTCACGGAGAGAGGAAGCTTTAGGTGAAATGCAAAATATTTTACAATTCCAAAAAAAAAAATTAGAATTTTATTTTTAAATTAAATGAATGATTAGCTAGCAAGCCCTTTTATTTTTCATGCAAGACTAGGAAGTAGAGGTGTGCACGGTCCGGTCCGGTCTAAAACCGATAAAAAAAAAAATCAAACCAGACTGGTCCAAACGGTTTTAGAAAATTAAACCGGACCGGATAAAGTAAGGAAAAAAATTGGACTGGACCAAACCGGTTAAAACGGTCCGGTCCGTTTCAGAACGTTATAACGTTTTAGGTCGGACTATTTTAGATATATATATATATATATATATATATACATATATATTTTTTTTAAATACTAATCGCTCCGATCTGGTCTAGATCACGGTTTAAAATTTTTAGATCGGACCGGACGTTTAAAAGTACAAACTTGACCGGACTAAACCGGATCAATGAAATTTTAAACCGTTTAAACCGAATCGATGGTATAAAAATCAGTGATCCGATCCGATTTATGATTTCACTGTTTTTCTGCGCCGTCATAATAGCCCTTATTTGTATTCATTTATGCATGTTTATCTATTTTTTTTTTTTAATATTTTTCTATTCCCAGAGCCCCCCCTGGAGTAATTCTGAGATCTAGATAGTCGACCGGTAAAAAAGAGCGATAAAGCAAGTCTTATATCGTAATAAAAAAAAACATTGAAATTGAATACTCATCGTTTTTATCTCCCATCAATATATTAAAATATTCCCAAATTGGCAAATTAGGGTTGGCTCTCAATTCAACGATCATTCACATCGAAAGGGTTTTACAACGATTTCTCTCCTCATTTCACATATTTTCTCGTTTCACTATCGACCTTATAAACCAGGAACTGACCGGTACTCACTTTCTCTCCGATTCTCTACGATAGCAAATTTCAACTACAAATAATATTTCGTTGTTGTTTTTCCGTTCTGATGTTATCGTTTCCTTTAAACTTGTAGGAAAGACAATAGTTTTTCTTTTGTTTCCAGAACCTGATTCAATGTTTACAATTTGGGTTCTTGTAATGTTTTACTGAACCATATAGGCTCTGCTGGTTAGGTTATTGCAAATAACACTTCTAGAGCTTGTTTTGAGTAGCGTTTTTTTCTTAGCTTAGCCTCTTTCTACATATATCAATATGGTGTTTATTGACTCTGAATACTTTTTGCTTAGCTACTATGTCTGATGGCTGATTTCCGGATACTCATATGCTGATTATTTTTTTTTTCTGCCTTTTTCTTACTTACCCTCCCAATGTGGGATAAAATGCAACTGCTCCAATGAAGATAGTTAAAAGGCTTAAACTTGCCTAAATGTTCTCTCTTTTTTTTTTCTTGATACCTCTCATTCAGAAAAGTTTAAGTCTTGCTTTGTTTTGATCAATCCCTTCATTCATTATTAGAAATCAGAAATCATCTGTCTCAATTTGCGATACTTGTGAAATCAAATTGTCCTCTATAGAAGTTCTCATCAGCCCAATAATTTTCGATCCCATTGAGCCCTTTTCTTGTGGAATGAGATTCATTTCTGCAACTCCTTTTGGCCTTCCATTTTTGTTTCGTCCGGATTTCGATATGCATATTCTTCTTCTTCTTCTTCCCTTGAACTCTTCTGGCCTCTGTGCCTTCTTCACAGTTGCCTTGCAAGCTTATACTTTTAGGTGAGCAACATGCCAAAGCCAAAGGCACAGCCATTGCCAGCTTCTAAGTCAGCCGAGGCCGATGAGAGGGTTGATCTCGATGAAGACGAAGATCCCGAAGAAGAGGAAGAAATTGAGTATGAAGAGGTAGAGGAAGAAGTGGAAGTAGAGGTGGAAGAAGAGGTAGAAGTGGAAGAAGAAGAGGAAGAGGAAGAGGAGGAAGAAGAGGTAGAAGTGGAAGTGGAAGAGGAAGAAGAAGAGGAAGAAGAGGAAGAGGAAGAAGAAGAGGAAGAGGACAGTGATGTAAATAATGCTGTCGGAGCCAATGATGTTGGGGACGATAAGAAAAAGCGAGCCGAGCTTCTTGCTCTCCCTCCACATGGCTCTGAAGTTTATGTCGGAGGAATTCCACAGGATGCTTCGGAAGAGCAGCTAAAACAATTCTGCCGGTCTGTTGGAGAAATCGTTGAGGTATATCACGCTCTTCAATGTGACACCTTTGTCCGTACTATGCCAAAAAAGAAAAGAAAAAAGAGCTATCAAAATTGAATTTCACGTGGTTGATTGATTGGCTCTAGGTGCGAATTATGAAGGGCAAAGATTCCAGTGAGAACAAGGGTTTTGCATTCGTGACGTTTAGAAACGTTGAAACGGCTTCTAAAGCAATAAGTGAGTTGAACAATAGAGAATTCAAGGTACACATGGGTCCCCCTTCTAAAGTCGTCAAATCCATTTATGTCCCACGCGTGCGTTTCTGGTAATTTTCTTATCGATTGCTCAGGGTAAAAAAGTGAAGTGTTCCACGTCTCAAGCAAAGCACCGCTTGTTCATTGGTAATCTTCCAAGGACTTGGGGAGAGGCAGATTTAAGAAAGAGTTTGACAGAGACAGGACCGGGGGTTACTGGTATAGAACTTGTTAAGGTACTTTCCTATGTTTATATATTACACCATTGCAGTTTTGTTTAGAATTTCGAGTCCTCTTTTTTTTTCGGTTCTTTCCCCTTCTATTATTTTTCATTAAGTACCACTTCCAATTATATCCAATTCTCTCTTACAGGACATAAAGATCACTAGCAATAATCGAGGCTTTGCTTTTATCGACTACCATAACCATGCATGTGCTGAGTATTCTAGGCAGAAAATGATGAACCCGAAATTTAAGCTTGCTGACAATGTTCCCAATGTGAGCTGGGCTGATCCCAAAAATGCCGAATCTTCTGCAGCGTCTCAGGTTCTTAGTCTTATGTTTATTATGCTTGTGTGAATTATGTACTGTCTGGATCATGGAACATCAAAAACTTTTGCTGTCATCTTGAGATAGCAATTGTATGATTAAAGTGCTTACTGTTCTTCATTGAATGGACATGTAGGTGAAAGCTGTGTATGTGAAGAATTTACCAAAAAATGTGACCCAGGACCAGCTAAAGAAGCTCTTTGAACACCACGGAAAAATCACTAAAATAGTTCTTCCACCCGCAAAGACTGGGCATGAAAAGAACCGAATTGGTTTCGTGCATTTTGCAGAGAGATTGTGTGCCATGAAAGCATTGGAGAGCACGGAGAGATACGAGCTTGATGGTAGCCATCTCTTTGGTTCTTTACCCGTAACCATACATTTCTGTTTTTCTTCTTCCTTAACGTGGAACTTTCTTATGAACACTGTCAGGACAATCTCTGGAGTGCTCTCTTGCAAAGCCACAGGGAGATCAAAAGCCCGGCGGATCGAATTCTCAGAAGGCGGGATTGCTTCCCGCTTTCCCACCTCGTGTCAGTTACGGAATGGTAGCCAATCCATATGCTCCTTTTAATCCAGGCTTCGCTGCTCCTGCTTTTGCTCAGGTCAGATTCTCTTCCCTTCTCTAATAGACTCCAACAATTTCTGTAAAGGAATTGTCTTTGTGATACGCCCCTTGACATTTCTTGTATTGATTCAAATATGAATGAAAGAACTACAAAGGGTATTGAATGTTCGA
This sequence comes from Urtica dioica subsp. dioica, assembly GCF_054948205.1. Classification (NCBI taxonomy): domain Eukaryota; kingdom Viridiplantae; phylum Streptophyta; class Magnoliopsida; order Rosales; family Urticaceae; genus Urtica; species Urtica dioica. Next base: position 11,351,940 of record NC_142766.1, read on the forward strand.
GAGGTCCGTGCTCTCCAAATTGGAATTTCTTCCGTACAAAAGACTAGAGACTTTTCAGATTTCTCTTTGATACCATTTCTCTACTAATTCTTCTTATTTATGTATAAACTAACCTTATTTCTAGATATTCTCTGTTAACCCTCGCATATCTACTAATTACTCTAATACCCCTAATAACCCAGGTCCTAACACTTTGCTTAGCTTGTCATAGAATTATACCGAGTTTCTTAAGCTCCTTTTTTTGGCTGATCCTTTCATGACTATGCTAACCTCTATCGTGAACACGAATACAATTGTGATGATTTGTGACATTTTGTAGCCAATGATGTATGGACGGGGACCTAGTCCTTCGGGAATGGCGATGATGCCGATGCTTCTTCCTGATGGACGGATAGGATATGTCCTGTAAGTAGAAAAACACATTTTTCTTCTTCCTGATTTGTGTAGAAATACGGAGAGGCTAAATTTGTGTGAATGTATTTGTATGTATATAGGCAACAGCCGGGCCCACAGCCTCAACTGTCTCCTCCGCCGCAGTATCATAATAACAGAAGTAGCGGAGGCAGAGGCAGTTTCAAAGGAAGACATAATCATCATCACAACAACAACGATGGTGGCCGCCGATACCGACCCTACTGATTTGCCCAAATGAGTGTCTGTCCTTGAATTCAACCATCTTGCTCTATGTCGTCCCATGTACTTTTTATTTATTCATATGACCCTATACCCGGAATGATGAGCAATTTTTGTTTCTTGTATACTATTACCAAACAAATAAATTATCATGCATTATTTCTAGTTCAGTGTTTGCATCTCATATCCTTGTGTCGTTTGTTCACTCCGCTCAGGAGACTCCTATGGAAACCTTGACGAAACATATTTGAGTCGTTATTGCTGTTTCTAAGCTTAAATGATAGTTTTTTTTGAGCGTCCATAAGATTCTCAATAACTTAACTTGACTTAGTAATAACCGGATCAACTTCTTACAAAGAAAGTCTAGACATACAATATATTTTGGAAGCAACTACGTTTCATTTTCTTTTGATTTAGAAAGCAAAGACGAATTTTTTAGGCATTAGATTAAGACCTAATCGCAGCTCAGTCATTGTCCGCAACAATTTCCTCCTCCGGTGACTTGTCTTTGTGGTTGGACTTGGTTTTTTCAGCCGATGCCTCTTCTTCCAACTTCCTCTTCTTGTTCTCATCCACTGTCTTCTTCTTTCCCGCGTTTTTCTTCCTAAACTCTGTGGAACAAACACAGCCAAAACCTAGATTAAGTGTCGTGAAAAACAGACCTGGTTCCAAAATGAAACTAAGCTCATTATTCCTTCAAGGAATTCCATAAACCTAGCGAAGCTTATTGCGATTTCTTAATCCCATCTATCACCAAATATATTAAAAGATGCAGATTGAAATTCCAATCCAAGATTTACTGAAGATGTTAACTCTGAAACTGACCATCAAGAGAAGCCCTGAGAGGGTCGATGAAGTCGTGGAACTCAATCTCCTCCAGAGCCTTAAACACGTCGTCGGAGCTGATGGTCTGTCGTTTGCTCTCTCTGCACAAATCGTTTGCCCTAAAACGACATGGAAATCGTACACTGAAGTAAATAGCTGCATATGCAAACAGAAAAGAGAGAGAGAGAGAGAGAGAGAGAGAGAGAGAGAGAGAGAGAGAGCAATTAATCAATCGATGATCGGAAAGTGTTTTTACGTGGCAGAGAGGTAGTGGATGAAAATCCGAGCGGACTCGGAGAAAGCCGTGAGAGCATCTTTGTGGATGTTCATATCTTCTTCCGAGCAACGCGACAGCTTATCCTTCACTATCCGCCGCACTATAGCCTTCGGAAGCTCCGCTGCTTCCGACGACGACGCCGCTGCTTTTTCCTTTTCCATTTCCATCTCTCTCTCGGATCTCTCTCTCTCTCTGTTCTCTCTACTTTTGTTTCCCGCCATGTCAGGCCCAAAAACAAAAACACACTCGATAGCTCATAATTGGGCCTTATATCGGCCCATTTTCTTTTAGTTTTATTTTTCGAATAAACTGTACAAGCCTTATCCGAATCTGCCGGTCCTGAATACGGAAATGCGTGTCTGAAACGAAAGGATTGGATTTTTCTCTGCGAGTAATACCACATTTCTTTTTATTTGATTCTGTATCTGACTGTTAGGTTTAAGGATTTACTATTTAGATTCCTCGAATCTGTTTGACTTTTTTTTCCCCCTTCATAAACTGTTCAATCTGCAATTTGTATTCGAACTTCGGCCACGTTTCAATTTCATAGCCTCAAACAGTGAAATTCCGTATTCGAGAAACCATTAATTCGGTGTAAGGAAGAAACTTGTTCATGTGCCTACGTAATAGTTTGTCATTGACTCATATCTAGATCCAGGTATAATTGGTTGATGATAAGAGAATGCTATTTTGGTGATGATAATGATCTGATAGAGTTGTATTTTACTCGACAGAATAAACGGCGATTGATTGATTGGAAATTCCATGGGAACTGAGGTGGTGTCTTCGGCTGCGGGGATATCAGAGCCGTTGATTAGTGGCTCGGAGAAGATCGACGGCGTGGATGATGAGATCCCAGAGTGGAGGGAACAGATCACGATCAGAGGGCTGGTGGTGAGTACTGCCCTGGGGGCTCTCTTCTGCATCATCACCCACAAGCTCAATCTAACGGTGGGGATTATCCCGTCCCTCAACGTGGCCGCTGGGCTGCTCGGCTTCTTCTTCGTCAAGTCGTGGACTACCTTCTTGTCCAAGTTAGGGTTCTCCGTGCGACCCTTCACAAGGCAAGAGAACACCGTCATTCAGACCTGCGTTGTCGCCTGCTATGGCCTCGCCTTTAGCGGTATCTTTTTTGTTTTACTCTTCTAAGATAGACTGGGGTTTTAGAGGTTTATTTTAATTGTGATTTGGTTTGATGTTATCAGGGGGTTTCGGTTCGTATTTGATTGCAATGGACGAAAAGACCTACAATCTTATCGGAGCTGATTATCCCGGGAACAGAGCTGAAGATGTGAAGAATCCCGGATTGGCTTGGATGACTGGTTTCTTGTTTGTGGTCAGTTTTCTCGGCCTCTTCAGTCTTGTTCCGCTTCGCAAGGTAATATTCAGAGTTGTGCCTTTCTTCATTTTTTATATTATTTTATGCCCAATTTAACTATTAGAGACTTCATTTGTATTAGCTGGAAGATCATTACTGGCAAAGCATGATTATTTTTCATTTGTCCCCACGCATCTTAATCCTTGTAACTTCCCAGGTTATGATCATGGATTATAAGCTTACATACCCAAGTGGGACCGCCACAGCTATGTTGATAAATAGCTTCCACACGAGTACCGGAGCCGAACTTGCAGCGTAAGATACAGAAATTTAAGATGTCGTGTCATTACTTTGTTATATGGAAGTTATAAGGTCACAGACACCAATGTTTCCTGCTTATTCTAACCAGTTAGGTTAGCCTTAAATTCCAACTTATCCAATGAGAGAGATCTTAGCGGTGGGCATGGCAGATTAGTAACTCTGCAGATAGCATATATACTGTCAATTCTATATATAGTTTTTTTTTTGTTTCTTTCTCAGGAGGCAGGTTCGTTATCTTGGGAAATACCTGAGCATAAGTTTGGTATGGAGTTGCTTTAAGTGGTTCTTCAGTGGTATTGGGGACTCGTGCGGATTCGACAATTTCCCCAGCTTTGGTTTGACCCTCTTTAAGTACACGTACGCTTCTAGCCGATGCTTTCTAGTCGTAAATTAGGCTTAATGTATAATAATAAGTTAATAGTAGTATAATGCGCTAATGTTGCTCTTGTTACCTAATCAGGATTTTTTTCGACTTCAGTCCGACTTATATTGGATGCGGTCTAATCTGCCCTCACATAGTCAATTGCTCTACTCTTCTCGGGGCTATCATATCGTGGGGTTTTCTCTGGCCCTACATCTCGACCCACGCTGGGGATTGGTATCCCGCTGACCTCGGCAGCAACGATTTCAAAGGTCTCTACGGGTACAAGGTACTATTTCTCTCCTACTACTCGATTCCCTTTCGTTCTCTGCAAATACTACATGATATCTGTCCATGCCTTGTGTTCCATTCATTCACAGGTTTTCATAGCTATTGCTCTCATCCTTGGCGACGGAATCTACAATCTGATCAAGATTATATTCATTACAGCCAAGGAGATCTGCTCTCGGCGCTCCGCACCATCAGGCCTTCCTATTCTTACAGAAGTCACAGGTGAGAAAATTACCCCACTCAAGTCTTGCATGTCTATTAGTTACTAATTATCTGCAAAAATTCACGGGGAGCAGATGCGGAGACGTCGAAGTTACGGGCGGAAGAAAAGAAAAGGGACGAGGTGTTTCTGAAGGACAAAATCCCGACGTGGTTCGCAGTGTCCGGGTACGTGGGTCTGCTCGCGATATCGACGGCGACGATGCCTCTGATATTCCCGGCCCTGAAGTGGTACCTCGTTCTCGGGTCGTACGTGATCGCCCCGGCCCTAGCCTTCTGCAACTCCTACGGGTGTGGACTCACCGACTGGAGTCTGGCGTCGACGTACGGGAAGATCGTGCTCTTCATGATCGCCTCGCTCGTCGGAGGCAGCGGCGGCGGAGTCCTCGCCGGGCTCGCGGCTTGCGGGGTCATGATGTCCATCGTCGCCACCGCGGCGGATCTCATGCAGGACTTTAAAACGGGCTATCTCACATTCTCGTCGGCGAAGTCGATGTTCGTGAGCCAGGTGATCGGGACGGCGATCGGCTGCGTCGTAGCGCCGCTCACGTTCTGGCTCTTCTGGGCCGCCTTCGACGTCGGGTCCCCCGACAGCCCTTACAAGGCTCCGTACGCCGTGATATTCAGGGAAATGGCCATCCTCGGCGTCGAGGGCTTCTCGGAGCTCCCGAGGCACTGCCTGGCCATGTGCTGCGGGTTCTTCGTGGCGGCCATGCTCGTGAACCTCCTCAAGGACGTGACGCCCGGCAAGGTCTCGCGGTTCATTCCGATCCCGATGGCGATGGCGATCCCGTTCTACATCGGGGCCTACTTTGCCGTGGACATGTTTGTCGGGACGGTCATACTCTTCGTGTGGGAGCGCATCAACAGGAAGGAGTCGGAAGATCTCGCCGGAGCGGTCGCGTCCGGACTCATCTGCGGAGACGGAATTTGGACCGTTCCGTCGGCCATCCTCTCGATTTTCAGGATCAACCCTCCGATATGTATGTACTTTGGCCCTTCTTTAGCCAGCTGATGAGTTTCGGAAACATATCACCACTGGTTTTCTTGTATGAACGACTTTGTGAATATTCCAAGGCGTGGGCTTTTAGCCCTCCTTTCTAGCTCTTTATTCCCGTAAAAGAACGTTTCATGCTTAGAATAAAATTGTATATTAATTATACGATAAATTTATGTTTATTTTCTCATGTTCGTGATCGTTGTGTAGCTTAGCCTCTTGATTTTTTTTGCTTCTAGCTAGAATCCTGTAGCAGATATTGTCGTGTAGCCTAGCCTCTTGATTTTTTTGCTTCTAGCTAGAATCCTGTAGCAGATATCGTCGATATTCGAAGCAAGATATTTTTTTTATTTTATTTGAAACGAGACTCTTTATATTAACAGGGCATTGAGCCTAATATGTCTGAAAAAATTAATTTGTTTCTCATAAGTTAATTGGTTGATGATTTTTCTATTTCAGTGATAGAAAGTAGCATATAATCAATTGATTAATTCAAACGTCAAATGCATGGTTTAACTTTGCATGCCATCATTTTCCCAAATTTAATATCGTTCATGTTTGGTTGAGTGTAGACTTGAGCCTCATAGTGGCAAATTAGCAATGAGTTAGTAATGGTATTAACGTACACGGCTTCTCAAAATATTGCTTTGAAGAAAAAAAAATATCTGTTTTGTCAAATGGTGGGATATAGTCATATCGAGTATGATCAAAATAACGTAGGAAAGTGACTTATTGTATAGATAAGTAGCCGTGTATATTGTTGGAATATCTGAATAAAAGGAACAAACAGAATATTAAAAGGCACGTGGGAGATAAGAATGGGGAGAGGAGACTTGGAAATGCAAAATTGCATATGCAATGCACGTACGTAATAGCGCCATTATTTTGTATATATAAGCTCTCGATGGTCTCTTTTTCCAAATTGAAAAAGTCGTCAATATAGCAACAGCAAAACAAACAGACAAAAAAATAATGGCTTCTTCTTCGTATGGTTTCCCATCAGGGACGGATCCGGAAGTGATAAGAAGCTTCGAGATGATGGACAGAGATGGAAGCGGATTCATAGAAGGCAAAGAGCTCCAAAAAGCTCTTTCCAATGGATATAATCTCAGGTTTAGCCTCGGGACTGTTCGCTTCCTCATCTTTCTCTTCAAAAGCCCCAATCACATTCCTCTCACTCTCGGTACTATTATATATATACTCTTTTTTAATTTACCAATACTAACATAGTCTACTATAACTCCTTCTCTAGTTACCATTTTAGCTTTATCGGAATTTGAATGACATGAATTCATAATGATCACCTTGAGAAAAAGAGTTTGGTTTATGTTGAAAAATGGAAATCAGCCAATATTAATTAAGTCGGAATTGATAGTTTTTGGTTCATGGAGGAAGAAGGGATACACTATTTGCTCAAAGACAATTGCTCAATTCAGCTTTCACGACTTTTGACTAATAAATACATTCCTTCAAGCAATGCATGACCTACCTAACAAACAAAACCCAATATTTAGGCATAATCACAGTTTCGTTATCAAGTTGGTCTCCTTATAATATTATTCATTGAACAGTATTACATTATTATTATTAATGAGACGGTTTTATTTTTTATTTTATTTTAATCTTACTATAGGGCCCAAAGAATTCGCTGCTTTGTGGAGTTGCCTTGGCATTTGGCGGGTGAGTATAAATAATTTTCAATTTTTCCCCTATACCATATACATGTCTAACAAGATCTCTAACGTTACATTATTGAAAATACAAAGTTGACAGACAGTCACTTGTACATGGTTGGAATTGGCATAAAAATTAAAATTTGATATTTTTTGCATTTATATAGACATGAAATTTGTACTAATGTATGTGCAAGTTTAGTAATAAAAAAGTTGGGTGAGAATGGAATTAATTAGAAGAGGGTGTTGGGATTTTCAGGGAACATTTGAGAGGTACGATAAAGACAAGAGTGGAAAAATTGATGTGTTGGAGTTGAGGGATGCTCTTTACGGTCTTGGATACGCCGTTCCGGGTTCTGTTCTTCAGCTTCTCATTTCGAAATTCGACGATGGAAATAACAACACTCCTAGGGCTAGGGTTGAGCTCGATTTCGACAGCTTTCTCGAATGTGGCATGATTGTGAAGGTACAAATATCTCTGTTCCCCGCCAAAATTTTATTGCGTATATTGTTAGTTAAAACTAATTAAATTAAGAACACAATTAATGTTGGAGTCTTTTTTTTTTTTTTTATTGAAGTGCTTGACGGAGAGGTTTAAAGAGAAGGATACACGTTACAATGGATCCGCAACCTTTAATTATGAAGAATTCATGTTGGCAGTCATTCCATTTCTTGTATCATCTTAGTTTTGAATATTTGATTATTAATTTATTTATTTGTCCAAAATTCATTGTACATTAGTGTTCTCTTCATTACATTGTAAGTTTGTATTATTCGTGTGGAGGAGAGGAACTGGCTAGGATTATGATGATCCTGCAGTTCCATTTTTTTTTTCTGAGATGAATGAAAAATATTGAGCGAAGATGTACCATATTAATTATTCTTTTTCTTTTCTTCCCTAACTGTCATTATTGTGAAAAAAATTTCCTCATATTCGCACATATATGGTCGAACGCTAAAGCCCGAGTCTGCAAGAAAAAGACCTGTTCCTAAGTGACATATCATGATAGATTTCGCATGGTCACTTTGCTTGAGAATATATATATTTTACACTATGAATTTTTTTGCTAGCAATGAAAATAGCTTTCAATAACGTTTTTTCGTTTTTTTTTTTTCAGTATTAGCTGTAGAACTTTTTATTTTTCATAAATGACCGTTTTAATTTTTGGTGTCCATTTCACCCTTAATAACTGTTAACTAGATTTCAATAAGCGTTGACCAGATTTCAATAATTGTTAACCAAATTTCAATGACTATTAACCACATTTCAATAGTTGTTGATCAGATTTCAATAACTGTTAATCAAATTTCAATAATTATTGATCATATTTGGAACGAAGGGTATTTTTGTTCGGAAAAAGGGAAACAGTTATTATCAAAATGTTTTGAAAGCACTAGTAAGATATGAAAAGTGACGTACGTTTTAGGTTAACTATGTAATTTTCCTTTTTTTAATTAGTACGATAGAAAAATATTGTCCTAATTAAATAGTGTTTTTTTTTTTAATTTATAATGACACTTTTGACTTTATTTTACTAAAGAACATGTAAAAAAAAAAGATGTAAAATAAAATAATAAAAGAAAGTGAGAGGGGTTCATTTTCTTTAAAGCCATATATATACACATATATTTCGTTCACTCATATATGTATTTTAGGGGCTAATTTAATTGTTTTGCTTTAGGCCTCTACATTTGTTAAGTCAGGCCTGCTCGTCACACTCTCATGATATGTGCCACCACACCATAACCACTAACTCCATTGCTTTGGCCGCAACTCCAACATACCTGTGATTATTATTCTATTTTATCGATGTTATTATGTTGTGTTAGATAATTTTTTTGTCTTACAAAGTTCCAAAGTTGCAATGAATTGAACTTGTTCATTCAAATCTTGAACTATTGTATGAAAAGGCCAACAAATCGTAAGTAGACGATACTTAATTTTAACAAGATAAATTAACAGATATTAGAATTTTTTTTTATTTTAAAAAAGGGTGAATTTGATGAGAGTTTGGAAAAATTGTAACGCCAAAGAAATTTTATTATATAATTAAATAACAAATAATTAGCTGTTTAGCCATCTAAAACATTAGCAATTTGGTTTTAGCCAATCTTTCGTTAATTTCCCGTAAATAGCCATCTTGCTTATGTGGCAGCTTATTAATTGAATTAGTTTTACTTTTTTGCCCTTACGCTATTTTAATTAGGCAGTTTTTTTTTTTAATTTCGAATTAAATATTGAAACCGAATAGAGAAGTTTTCAAATTTGAATTTTGAGCAGATTTTGAAAGTTCTCAGCCCATTAATTGTTATGTATTTGGAAATTTTCAGCGTTGACTTTAGGTAATTAGTTTCTATTTTCGTTGCAATTCATTATGGATAAAATTTGTATATATATTCTTCATTCATTGATATTATTTTGTCTTCCATATATTCATAATTTCCAGAATTTTCGTGCCCAAAATATTTCAGAATTTTTCAATTTATTTACACGAATAAACTGTAAATAGGCTTTGTATTTACAGTGAATATACTGTAAATAAGCTTCGTATTTACACGAATATACTGTAAATAAGCTTTGTATTTACATTGAATATACTGTAAATAAGCTTCGTATTTACACGAATATACTGTAAATATGATTTCTATTTACACGAACATACTGTAAATATGATATCTATTTACACGAACATACTGTATTAAAAAAAACCATAAACTTCTCTCAAATTACGGTTCCAAAATGAGATCGAATGTCAATTTCTTAAACGAAAGTCTCAAATTCAAGAGATCCCAAACTGATAATATAATAACTTGATAGAAATACACACTTGGAAACAATTGTACCAATACATCTGACATAATATAAATATGTTTTCTATTTACACGAACATACTATTAATGTGAGCAACAACAGAAAAAAAAAATTGTTCTTCGCGGAGTCCATGATTCCGACGACGAGGTTGGAGTTTTTCCCGGCGGCGAGGCTGTTCTTCATGGTGTGAAAGGAAAAAACTGAAAGAAAATAAAGAGAAAAATGTTTATTTGTAAATTTGGAAGATAAGCATTACCATTGCCACGTCATCAATGCACTATAGACTTCATCTCCTTCATTGAGTAATACACTGCCGAATCCTTCATACGCACGCGAACGTGGAGAAAAAAAAAAGAGAAGGAAGGAAGAAAGAAAAGAAAAGAAAGAAAGAAAGAAGAAGAAGAAGAAACTCGAGAGAGAGAGAGAGAGAGAGAGAGAGAGAGAGTTTCAGCCGGAGAAAGAACAAGAAAGAGAGCGAGAGGTAGAGTTGAGGGAGTCGACGGAGAGGCCGATGAGGGGCGAAGCTTTCCGCCGCCGCGATGCGAGAAAGTTTCGCCGGAGAACGGGAACAGAAAAAAGACCAGAGATATACAAAGGTAATAATCTTTATATTCCTCCTCGTTTTGCCCGGATTTGAAAGGAATCACATGGCTAGGGTTCTGGAATTAGGGTTTTGGATTTGTGAAATTGGGGCTTTTGTGAAATCCGGTTTGAATCTCTTGTTTTACGTATGGGTTTTGCTCGTTGCGTGTTGGTGATGGATTTCGATGATGACAAGGTTGTTCTTCGTGGCTTCGTAGTCGATCTTCCACGAATCCTTGACTCCGACGGTACGGCTGGCCAAGCACGAACCTTGGTATCCGTTCCCCGTGTTGTGGCCATCGGAGATCTGCACGGCCTGGAGATCTGCGCATGAACAGAGAGGGTGAGGGAAGATTTGATTTTTCTTTTTCTTAGTTTGAAATTTATGGTAATTAATTAATGACGTTTAATTTCCTTCCTCGAATAGCGCGAACAGTTATTATGACCGAATTAATGTAATAATTTTTTTAATTATTCTGCTTCAAAATGGGCGGGATATTTTTGAGGTCTGTTTGGTCTTTTAACTTCTTGTTAATTGATGGGTGTGACTATTTACGGAAAATTAACTAAAGGTTGGCTAAAACCAAAACCTATATAACGGTGTGGGCTATATACCTATATAACCCATTAAATAACGACAATGTATTATTTCATATTTACTAAAAATGATAATTTAAGAGTTTATTTTACTTCTAGCACCCGTGTGGCACCTTGATAATAGGGCTCATGGGTGGCACATGAGAAATCCTGATAATTGATGCTCGTTTGGTGCTTATGTTTGGGCCAAGTGCGAGCACTTAGTCTTGTTGGCGTTCTAGACATGAATGGTCTTGTGAAGTACTAAATTGTTTGGATTTTTTTCTTGAGCTGGTTTGATAATTTGGACTTAAATAATAGTAACTATATTTTTGGACACGCAACAGTAAACTTAAAAGTCTATAACTAACAACAATTGTAGATATATAAGTTTACAATTACTAATAAAAATGTCTTAAAATATAATTACGGCTATTTTTGTCTAAAAATATCAAAGTTGCTACTAATTGAGACTATTTTCCATTAGTAGGCCATACACTAAAGATTTTGTTCAAAATTTAATATCGTGATTATCCCGTGGAGCACGGAGTGAGCTTTTTACCCAAATATATATATATATATATATATATATATATATATATATATATATATATATATATATATATATATATTAGATCACTTAAGTTGCAGGCTTGAAATTACATTAAAAATTGATGACAATTAGGCTAAATAGTCGAAGGCGAAAAGGTTTTAGAATTCAAAGACTTCTAATGCCAACTAAAAGATGAATAAGATCCAAGGCCAATCGATCAAAAGATACAAAGTTCAAAGGTTCAAATAATATTGTAATAAACATTAAGAGCCGTTTATAATATCAGACACTAATATAGGAATCAAGTACTAGTTTGTTGCAAAAAAAAAAAAAAAATTCCTTATTCCTACTTTTTCTCATTTCTTTTATGTGCTTATTAGAATAATAGTAGGTCATTTGTTTACACATGGACTTCTTCAGTGATTATTGATCTGCAGCAATAAATTTATAATATAAAAAAGGAAGATCTCCATATATTCTGCCACTGCTGGAAAATGTTAAATGCTCACTATATTAAAAGCTACGGTACAGCTAATCTCCCTGTTTAAAAGAATGATTAAAAATCAGAAGATCATGAAGTATAAAAAGATATGATCATCAGCTAATCATTGTACCCCTTCGAAATTACAAGAAAGAAGCATCGTTATTATACCCAAAAAGAAGTTGTAGCTGGAATTGCATGGATACTTTGTAAATCTTTCTTTATAACTATTCGATAAAAATGCGACAAAAATACTTAATATTTTGGATTTGATACACTTTATTATGTATTATTTTTTCGTTGACGAAAATAGCTAATGTTATATTTCAGTTTCACCGTTACTACTTTGACTGTTATCTTTTATGGAAATACACGTGTCGCAATCATGTGATTTGTTAATTTTAGAATAATTTTTTAATAACAAAAATAAAAGTAAATAAAATTAGTAATAAAAGATTAAAAATAAGGAAAAAAAAAACAAAAAAGAAAGTTAATGATATTTTTTTTTTACCATTTCAGCTCTATTATAGCAAACGAGGGACTGTAAATCGCGGGCATCGACCATTCTATCATCAGCTAAATATAATAAAACTCAATAGAACTAAAAGTCTCATTTTCCAATCTAAGAGGTAACAACTACAACACCAATTTGATCATATTTACATTGCATTGTTCTTGTTTCTTTTTTTTCTTTTCTATTTGAAATGATTGAATTTGCCCAACTGCTGCAGAAAATGTTATGATGGAAAGTGCGACAGTTGTTGAAATTAAATCGCAGCAACTCCGACCAGCCCTGTAAAAAAATAGACTTTATGACTTCGTGAATTGTCTTTCGTGAAAAAATTTGCCAGTTGTTGTTCCGTAGCAAACATCCTCCAAACAAACAATCTTCTTAGGAACGAGCTCTTTGATGAAGTTACCGCATATGATAGATCTCTCGTCTTTGGTCGGGACTTTCAGAGGAGTACAAGCACCGTAATGTTGTGGATCTTTGACCCTCCAAACGTTTTCCATGGCATGAGGGTTTGATATTGGACATCTTTGCATCTTCATATCTTTCAGGAGCTTGTAGACCAGGGTTTAATATGACCATTCTTCCCACAGTAATAAAAAAACCCAAGATTTTTGGCTCGCCTCACAGGTGTTGCAGAAACGGTTGTAACAGTTCTTGAGACATCAGCTTCATTATGAGAATTTATGCTCGGAACAAATATAGTCTTAGAGCTGGATGTCTCTCCTCTCTGATAGCCTAGACTCGTCCTGGCTATCGGACGGTATCGGCACAACCGTATCCGACGACGCAACCTTTCCGAGTCAAAATGGGAGGAAAATTTCCGGGACTTCAGGACGACAGTTCCATGCTATCGAAAATGGAATTTCCGTCGCCCGAATTAAAGCTTGACGGAAATAAGAGCTTCCAAGCTCTTATTCAGTCTTTAATGGCAGACCAAGTCTTGGTCGTTGGATTTTACATCCAACGGCCCAGATTAAAAAAAAAAACAAAAAAAACAAACCTGTGCGCACATACCCAGCTTTCCGTCGTCTTCCTTCGAACCCCCAACGTCACTTCCGTCGATCCACGGAAATCAAGTCGCCAATTCCGTGCGACACGGAACTCGGAATTTCCGTCAGGTCCTGTCCTTCCGTGTGCTTCCGTACCGACAAGCCAGGATGAGCCTAGACCATGATGATCGCCATTGCTTTTGCCTATACACAAAATCTCATCAAGTTTTAAAGTTCCAGAATTAAACATTTTAATATTTTTCTTCAAGAGAGTTATTTCATACTGAAACTTATCTTGTTGAGATCTTTCAGATTTCAGTTCTTCATTCAGGGAGGCAACAAAGTCAAGGAGTTCATCCTTTTCTTTTGAAGAGGTGGCAATCTTCTCATAAAGCTTTCTGATTAAGGCCAATAACATCATTCCACTTGCTGTAGAGGATTCCATAAGCCTTCATAACAGACTCAAGTGTTAATTTTTATTAATTTGCTTGGTTGTTGTCAACTTCAGAGTCGCTATTGCAGAAAGTGTCACTAACAGAAATTGCGACAGTGTTACAGGGCTAGAGATTGTCTTAAGAATCACGAGCAATGAAAACAAGATGTTGATAATGTCTTCATCTTCTGAATTGTCATTACTTCAAGTACAGGTGTTGTAGCTTTTGTTACGCTTCTTGAGGGTGTTGGCACATTCTTCTTGGGTGTGACCGAACCTTCAGATCTGTGGAAATTTCGCTGGCGTTGGATCTGCTTTTTGAATCGTCTGAGACAGTTTCTGAAACACTTCCACGATTGTTGTTGTTACCTTCTTCATGTATTTGCCAAAGTTCTTAGCTAGACGAGAGATAGTCCTATACAAGTCTTCATCTTCAGTAAGGCCGTGGTTGTTGTCGAGGTCAGCTTTCAACGCAATTCCATTACTCTTTGGCTCGGGATTGTGGTGCTCGTCGTTCATCTCAAAAGTTCTGAGGGAACCCATCAACTCTTCCAGCTTCATTGTGGATATATCTTTAGCTTCTTCAATGGCAGTGACTTTGTAGACGAACCGTTTCGGAAGCGACTGGAGAACTTTTCTGACAACTTTTTCCTCGGACATTTTTCATCAAGGGCAAACGATTCATTAGATAAGTAACAAAGTCTATAATTGAATTCACTAATTGTTTCATCTCCCGTCATCCTTAATTCTCGAATTTAGTAGTAAAAAGCTAGAGACGAGACATTCTGAAGGATATTCCATGCGTCTTTTGTTGTCAATGGTGCCCACAAGAAGAATAGTAGTGTCTATTTATGTACATTTGATGTAATATAGTCACACGAAGACTCTGGCTTGTAAATGCTAAATCATTAATAAAAGTTGAAACGTTCATTCATTCTCCCTTGTCTGTTTAAAGCTTTATGATAATCTATAGTCTTTAGTCCTTAAACAAACCCAACAACATATGAAGAGACAAATGTAAATTTGCATGAACAAACTCTTCATGGTTTGCTTAAAACGGTATATTCACAATCCAAGGATCAAAGGACTGTTGATCTCAGTACGATTGTTAGGAGAATCAATGATGTCTGGTTATGAGACATTGAGAGTTGGAGACTCTATAGTTCTTCTAGGTATTTTGTGAAGGTACTGAATTGACCATTGCACTTCTAGAGACAAGATAAGAACAAACCATTTAACCTCTTATGTCTCGAAATCACTACGTATGAATTGCATCATGCTTACCTCAATCCTGAAATGAGACATGTCATTTCATAGCTTACGTATTCTCATTTGAGAAAAAAAGAGTTTGGATTCACTATGTGATTTTGAACATGGCCTATTGGTGAAGTACTAAGTTATGAAGATGTCATGTCAATAAATTTTTTGACATTGTCATATGATGACAAATTCTACTCGGCCATAATAAGATTTTTGGGCCTTGAGGATTAATTTCATTTCATGGAATTTTACATGAAAATTCTTAATGGGTCTTTCTTATGTTGTCATGAACAAATGAAGAAACATCTAGAAGCTCATTCTAGAAGCATGTTGGCCGTCTAACCAAAGGAGAAAAATGGAGATTATTTTGTGCATTGATGTATGAAGATACTTGCCAAAAGAAAAAGAGGAAACAAATTTCCTCTACAAGGAAAGCAAGGTGGGCGGCAATTCAAGGCAAGAGAGAAGCAAGATAAAAGAGGAAACAAATCCAAAGACTTGCATAGCTTATGTTGCACGTCCAAATGGAGGAATAAGGGCAAATTTTGCTCATGAATATGTGATATTCTATACAAGAGGAAACTACCTTGTTGAAGGTAATTCTTCTCCTATAAATATGACCATCATTCTCATTGTTTTCTCATCCCAAAGTTTTAGAGATTGAGAGCTTCTCTCTCTAGACTTGGCCGCCCCTCTCCCTCTCTCTCTCTCTAGTTCTTTTCGTTTTTGTTTTGGCACCTAGGTCCACATTTGACCTAGTGTTTTAGCTCTTCAACTCTTAGACTTGCTCTTGAGTCGTCGTGTTTAAAAGTGCCCACACACTAATTCCTTCTTTTCTCGAGTGATTCATGTAATAGAAACTTTCGTGGTTACTCGAGTTCCCGAAGAACGAAGAAAGACGAGTTGCGTGGGGAGACGAACGTTTCATCCTTCCTAAGGCTTCTCAATGTTCAAGCTTCACAAAGGTTAGTAAACGTGTAATTGCTTTTAGATAGTTTTAATAATAAACATGTGCTTGCTCTTTGTCTAGGTTAGTAAAATTGTTTACTTGTTTAAAAGAAAATTTTTATTTTCCGCCGCTTGCTAGAAGCGTTAAATCTTTTCTTAACCCTAGATCAATTCCAACATCTTTGGCCACTTCACATGTAGAAATCAGCTTAAATGTGTTGGGATCGACGATAACCATGATAGCATTAAGAGCTTTAGAGTTACCGTTTGCCAGTTTATCTTCATTCACAGACCAATCAACTTCAGGTTTCAGCACAGTCTAGTTCTTTCAAGAAGGCCTTCATCCGAGCTTTCCAATACGAGTAGTTTCCACCATCGAGGAAGGGCAGACGGCCAATTCTGCAAGCAGGGGCTTACCCACTCGCAAGGGCAGGGAAGTCAAAAGGACTGAGTGAACTGCTTTGATACCAATTGAAATTACTGAATCTGTGCAACTGTTGCATAACGTGTTGTGACAGAAAGCGCGACAGTGGCTGAAATTCAGAGAACCGAAAGATAAACGATATGAGTGCAGAAATAATAAATAAATATAAGAGTTGGTAACCCACTTCGGCAAGTCGTGGCTACGTCTGGAGGGTCTTTGCCCGGTGGAAAGCAATTTACTATGACAACGTTGTGCAATAAGGATTTACACTCAACGACTCCCTCGCTAGCTACCCAACCTACGTCTATCCTCTTCAACAGCAACTTAGGCTCTCCCTAAGCTCGAGATCCACTCAATTACCATAGAATATCTCTCCCAAAACCTCTAAACGTGTTTCCCGAAAATATGAATGAAAAATCTAACCTCGTGCTTCTAATACAATCACCCCAATATAGGCAACAAAGAAGAGGTAAAAGACACCTTAAAATCTTGAACACATATCGTTCTAAGCTTAGCTAATCATTCGAATAAATCTCACAAAAGGCGTGAGTGAAGACGGTGTGGTTATGACCTATTTATAGAGAAAATTAGGTCAAAACGATTCTTGAAGTCGGATTAGGAGCACTCTCATTATATCATCAATCCACTCCGGAATTCTACTTCAATTCGGAATAGAAAAACCCAAAAGTGAATGGGCCGTAACTGTTGCGCAAACTGTTACAATAGAAGCTGTGAACGCTTCCAGAAAATAATTGTAATGAGACCCAATTCTATCAAAAATTATATTCAATGATTCTTTAAGTATTTTGCCAACATTAAATTGCCAATTAATGTAACAACTATATTTAATCTTCTTCATATGCCTCCAAATTCGTCATCGAGAAACATAACCCATTTGGAAAAAATAATTATCAAAACTGGCAGATGATCAGGCTGTCGTGGTCGTGATCGAAGGCGGCGAAGAGAGAATCGAACTCCGACGAGAAAGTCCCGGCCTAAAGGGTATGAAATTGCCGTAGGTTGACTTTCTTCGCCGCAACGATAACAATGACGTGCTTCTGCGCATGAATTGGCAACGGGTTTTTAAGGTGAAAACGATTTGGGGCTTAGAGGAAATTGTGAGATTTTTTTCATTTTAATAATCATATAATAAAAATAAAAACAAAATAGTTCTTAAATCTGGACCGTTATTTGATATAGGTAGTCACGGTGAAGCTGAAATGTAACATTAGGTATTTTCGTCGACCAAAAAATAAAAAAGAATAGATAATAAAGTGTATGCAGACCAAAAAATAAATATTTTTATCATCATTTTCTCTAATTGTTTTATATCAAATCGTTCTACACTTTTTTTACACATATATTTATGCGTATACGCGATTAAAGGTGGACAAAACGACTAATCGATAAACTTTTGACTAACTTAAATAATTAACGATTAACTGTTCTAAATAATCAAATATTTAATTAATCAACCATAATTTTTTAAAACGTTAACATATTAACCACTAATACCAATATTTTATTTCTTTGTAGTTGGTTAATCACGGTTAGCTATAAAATAATCAGTTAAATTTAATAGATCGGTTAATTTCAACCGGTTAAAATATAGATCAATCAATCAATTAATTTTAAACTGGTTTATTTTAACTTATTAAAATGCTCATATATAAATATATATATATATATGTGGGCTCCAAAAAAAAAAAAGTGCACGCTCAGATTAGGTATGTTAATACATCATATTTTATTCGTAGAGACCAACAATCTCTAACAAAACTCGTGTGATTTTCGTTTTGTGATGATTTGGCAAGCTGGTCAACTATTCCAATTCAGCTACTTTGATTTGGATCAACTTTGCACATATTTAGTCAAATGCGTCCAAAGCCACATTCAAAATACGTTTTAAAACGATCGACGCTTTTGAAATCAAATGTCTTTTGGCCTCCCGATCACTAATACGTTTTAGACAGTGACATATCTATATATCATGACTAGATATGTATGTAAGTGCATATGGCTGTATCTACAAGAACAGGTGATATACTGTGGCGGCTAATTAGTCCCCAATATACGCAGTTAGTTATATACACGTAGTGGATTCGGCCACGTGGCAATCTTATCCCAAAGCGATGAGAATCCTACAAATGCGAAAGGTGGGAACACATGGTCCACGACGTTGAAACCCACCATAGAATTCTCTGGTGTTACGTATCACCACTTTTCAACATTAGCGTTATTAGTATTACATTATTATGGAGAGGAAACAAAAGAAATGACATTTTGATTCTCACGTTACGTTGATTTCCAAAGAAGGGCTCTTCTTTTTTATTTAATCGGCAGAGATATCATATCAAACACGAAAAAATTGCATACCTAGCAAGCAATATATCTACATAATAATAATGCCGCATATTTTTGACGGCCAATTTTCAAATAATTTATCAAGTCTTGTTAGACTAAGATAAGATTGGTGGTTAGAAAAATAGATGCTTCAACGAAGTCCATAATATTTAATAGAAATCCGATGGCTGATTACATTGATTCTGATTTTGGTTTTCCCATTCATTGCTACAAACTGTCACCTAAATATTGATATCTTAAAATAATCAACTATTAAAGATTTAAACAATATAATAAATTTTAGCTATGTGAATATGTGATTAATTTAAAAACTATATTATAATTTTATCTTTTTATTTTCTCAATTGATATTAGTTAATATATACCTTTATAAATCGTCAGTAAAGGATATTGGCCGTTATTAAGTTTCAAATTGAGATTTGTAAGTAATAGATTACTTTAAACATGTGGTTTTGGATTTAACCTTTGACAATTTTTAAGGATATGGCCAAATGACTTATGTGACAATAATTAATGTCTGATTTGCCTTTATTTATTAACAAATTCGTCACTTTCTCTTTCCTATTTTTTTTTTTCAAATAATTTTTTTTCATCAAAACTTCAAAAATTCATATCTTTCTCATACAAACTCGAAATTAAGTGATTTCAGATCCTACAAATTCATGGCGTCGAGATCTTCAAAAATAGACCCATTGTGTTTGATGAAAAATTATATTTATCTCGATAATTTCAAAAAATTTCAATTATTTCCATATTTAAGGTAGTAACGTGATTTTTCTACATTTATGGTATTAAACATGATTTTTAATCAAACACAATGGATCTATTTTTGAAGATCTCGACGTCACGAATCCGTATGATTTTGAATAACTCAATTTCGAGTTCATATGAGATAGATATGATTTTTTGAAGTTTTTATGTAAAAAAAGTGTAGAAAAAATAGGAGAGAGAAAATGACGAATTTGTTAATAAATAAGGGCAAATCAAACCTTAATTATTGCCACGTAACACTGTTGGCTATTTCCCTAAAAATTGTGAAGCATAGGCTAGAAACAAATTTCATAGTTTCATTTTGGCTATTTTGCTACACTGCCCTTTCAAATTTTAGAGTAAATTTGTGTTTTTTTTTTATATTACTTAATATAGTTTATTTTCGTGTATGAATGATTTCTTTAATTTTTGAAGGATTTCAAATTATTTAAATTACTTTTTTGTTTTTATTGGTAGTTAATGGAAATAATTCTATCAAATTTTGTGAACAATATTCATTTTACTTTAGTTAATGACTATTTTACTATATGAACTAAATTTTGCTACGTTTAATTTACAACTAACTTAATAATTAAGCCAATAAATTTTGGAGATTTGCTAAATAGCCAATATTATGTAAAATTTAAGTAAATAATCATTATGGTGACGTGGTATTGTTTATACGTTTTCATTATTTAATTTCTGTAATTGGATTCGGATAGTTATTCATAATTATTAACGATTAATATTTACAATTATTAATCTTTCTTACTTTTGTTAATAAATTATCGTAGTTATTTACTTAAAATTTATCGAAGGTTGGTCATATGAAAATTTTCGAGTCTTTATATGTTTATATATCTAGGGAAAGCCTTCAAATTTAAGTAGTTAACCAGAGTGCTATTATCATATTAGATGTATATAAAGCGATGTAGTAATTTGAGACCGCTAATTAACGTGTGGCCATGAATCAGAATTATTGTAAGAAAATGAAAGAAACACTTGCATAATAAATCTTTACAGAGTGCTTTGGAATCAAGGAAAAAGATGACGAGATGAGACTCCAAGTTTGGGTGGCAAAAAGGAAAAAATATAGAAAATGATTGTGAAAGCGTAGGTACTACTACACATACAGAAACTTTGGTGGACTTTTGTGTGGGTGAAGACAAGAATAATTTCGTATACTAAAAAGAAAAAAAAGGAAACAAATATATATATATATATATATATATATATATATATATATATATATATATATATTCACATGCACGATCGCAAGTAGACGATAGAGACCCATTAATAAAAAATGTGTGAAGAGCTTGGCACAGCTCTGAGAAATCATCTCATAACCAACTATAATGGTTTTTTGTTCGTCATATACGATATATAGGGGACAGAAAACAAATAATCAGATAATATATACACACACACACACACACACACACACATATATATATATATATATAACGTCATATACTAATATACATCAAATCAATTGGCATGTGTGACGTGTGATGTGCGTTGAAAGTTAGAACGTTACACCAATGAATCTTGAGGTGCCCATATCATACTGTATGTATTGTTAGTTGAGTTCACTTTATTCCAAAAATAACAGCTAAGGTGTGTCACACCTGAGCTTACTATCTGCACCGATCCATTCACGCGTGTTTTTGATATAATATGAAACAGTATGTACTTCGATTCTTCTATTAAGAAAAATAATAAGAAAAAGGGACAATAAGATGTTCAATTATTCAAGAGTATTTAAATTCCAATATTATTGAGAAGAGAATCCAAAGGAAAAGTGCGATGAGAATTAAATGATCAAGTGGACGGAGCTACGAAAAGGGGCTGCAAACTTTCAGTCACTTTCAACACTAGACATCTAACGACCGATCAGATTGGGGTGGCAATAATAATAATAATAATGAAAGGCAAAATTCATGAAAAGACGAGGCATACAAAAATATCAATGCAGGTATATGTGAAGGTAGGTAGGTATATGTATTTACCTCAATGAATTATCAGTACAAATTTAAGCGAATTAATTAATTAAGCTACGGCGCCGATCGAGACGCCCTATTAGCAACCTATCAAGTATGTGACCAGAAGTATCATGAAATTGAAGATCGCCATAACCTGCCACACCAAAAACACATTTAGTAAATCAATATCGATCACAGCTGGCCTTTGATTTAGACCGTCGATTGAAATCAATAGCGAATATTTGGTTCGAAACAGTTTCAATAATTAATAACATTGAAAAAAAAAAATTGACATTGTAATTTTGATTACTTTGCTAAAAAAAGAGAATTGTTCCATTTGTCACAAATTTTATAACATTTTTTCACTTTTCATCAAAAGATTAATTTGATCCAAAATGCCACAGATATATCAACAATGTTGACATCTATGTCAACAATTATGTCAACAATGTTGATGTCTAACCGCAAAAATAAATGTCAACATTGTTGATATATGGTGGCATTTTTTGTCAAATTAATGTTTCAGTGGAAAGTGAAAAAATGTTATGAAATTAGTGGTAAATTGAGTAATTTCTCAAAAAAATAAATTAAGACGAACCTGGTGATTGCCCGGGAGGTGGGCCGCGGAGTAGACGAAGGAGCTGTCGGTGTTCATGGCGAGCTCTGGGAGGTAGCCACGGACGCCGATGTCGTAAACGGGCGCGCCGTCAGGGTAAAACAGGCCGTAATTACGCTCCGAGGCGGGCCCGGGCTTCTGATTCTCGTTAAAGAGCGCGAACACAAAGACGTCGACGGGGACGGAAGGCCTGGCGGGGGTGCCGATCCGCTGCGACACGCGCCGCAGCAGGTTCCCGTTGTAGAGCGCGGCGTTGCGCGGATTGGCTCCGATCTCGTCGTGGTCCCCGCCGGAGGGCCAACCGGTCTCCGACACGCGGACCTCCACGTCGTCGCGGTGGCCCATGGCGGCCATGGCGGCGTAGACGGCGTCGATCTGCGCGAACAGCATGTTGTCGTAGTGCAGCGACGTGGCGGGGTCGGTGGTCCCCGCGTTGGGCTCGAACAGCACGTACTCGATCGGAACGCTGTTCGGGTCGCCCTTGTACGAGAAGAACGGGTACGCGTTGATCAAGAACGGCGATCCGATCTCCGCGTGGAAGTCCACCAGCGGCTTTATGAACTCCGCGAGCGCGGGGTGGAACGTTCCGGAAGAGGGCGGGAATGACGTGGACAGGACTTTCAGCGAGTGGGCCGTGGTGACCGTCACTCTATCCGCGAGGCCTAGGCCCGACAGAGCCTTGTGGACGTTCTGCATTGCCGGGAGGAGATACGGGCGGAGCGAGTGGTCCGAGGTTTCGTCCGGCGAGAACACTTCGTTTCCGACCAGGACGGCGGCGATTCTGGTCGCCGGGAGATGCGGTGACAGGTGAGTTGTCACCCACTCCTGAGCTTTAGCCGGGTCGGTCATGCTTTTGAGGTTCTCGTTCCCTAGCCCCACCACGAAAGAAACCTCCGTGTTCGCGAACGCGGAGAGGACCTTCGGGTCCGCATCGTACAGCTTGACGCGTGTCACGTTCAGTGACCGGAGAAGCCCCGCGACTCTCGCCGGAGCCGGAAGGTTGTTCGCTATCTGGCCGTAGTTTATCCCGAACCCCCACGACCGACCTATACGAAATTAAGAGAGTATTAATATTCAGTACACATGAGAGAAAAAGGACAAAGGTGATGATAAGGTGTGAATAAATAATAGATATGTGAAATTGATGAAACCTGGTGAGAAGCAGAGAAGAAGACAGAGGAGGATGATTCTGAAGATGACAGAACGTGAAGAAGAAACCACCGCCATTGCTGATTTCCAAAATCTTTCTTGTTCTTGTTCTTCTTCTTTCTGTCACCTCTCTCTCTCTCTCTCTCTCTCTCTCACCGCCACAGGAACCTCTTAAAATTAAGACTTGGCGATTCGGGTGTACTATTTATAAGGATTTAGTTTAGTTAAAAACTTAAAATTATAATTGGGTAACTAACAACTACAAGGGGTTTTGGGTTTGGGTTTGGGTTATGGTTCGCTGCGTTCGGGCTCTGTTCACACTGCTGTGGGACTCGGCTGGTTTGCCGTATACGTATTGAATTCTCGCCCTCGATTCGACCGACTTACTTTTTATCTTCCTATATTGCCCTTTTGTCTATGTCTACTTCGCGAAAAAGCCCTTGGAATCCGAATGGGAAAGTTTGGTCAAAAGTGGAAACTACAAGATTCGCAACTGGTTAATTAAATATCGATTTCTCATGTGCTATTTCTCGTTTTTTAAATGAATGGCATGATTATTATTGAAACGGTTGCATCTGAACTTGCTTTTTTTAAATATCATTATTAAATGAGTAAAAACTAAGCAAACCACATTTCAAAAACAGAGGTCGACATAAGATTGCCTAATTTACATCTGTAAACGAGGATACATCGTAATATCACGTATCAATTCATAAATGGCTTGAGACACTTGCATTTTTTAATTTATAGAACAGTTATCATTTTAAGGTATGAATTTTTCGAAATGACTTTCAGTGGTCAATTATTTGAAACTCATGTTGATTTCCTCCCTCAAATTGTTTGACTTCTCTTTCTGTTATGTTTTGTTTTTGTCAAACCTGAAAACGTGATATTAATCTAGTGTTAAACATGGTTGGTAGACACATTGTTTATGACAATTCTCCAATGAAAGATCCACCGAGTCGAGCTACTAGATTATCCTAACTTTAACCGATAATAGACTGATTTACCTTAGAGAGTAAATAAATTAAAGTTGACTGTGGCCTGTGAAAATTACAACAGTTTTTTTTTTTTTTTTTTTTTTTTTTTACGAGAACATCCCATTTTTCATCTTCCAATTTGTTATGCTAGTCTATCGGATCTCTATGGCATGATTTTAAGTTTGGCAAAACAACAAGTTGTTCAAGTCCTCGATTTACTTAAGTTACATATTCTCCCGCGCGAATAAAACTAAAAATATAATGTTCTTTAGTTCCAAGATTTATTGGATAATATGATCGTATTTAGTTTTCGGTAATACAGATTCGCTGAAGATTTTGTGCAAACCTAATATAACTCTCCTAGGGTTTCAATTAGGTTTGCTATTTTTAACTTTTTGGTCAATACACACCGACTTTATTCTTGACTCAATCTCTCTGCCTTGGATATCTTTATCGTCAACTGGTTCAAGTTTTTACTTGTTACTAATGTGTGCTTTATTTGTACATGAGTTTGTAAGTACGTTGATTCGCTGAGTCAATCTTCGAGAGATGATTGCGTGAAAATAAGAAGCAGTCTCAGATCTAAGGGGATATTAGATTAAAAAAATTTAGCAAAATAGTCAATTTAAACGTTTGACATTGCTAAATAGTCAACGTTTCATAAATGTTAGGTAAATAGCCACAAGTATGACGTGGCCCTATCAAGAATTTTTGTACTTTCCAGTTGTGTCTAAACCTGGCCTAGCGGTATTAACCGCTAGTCCCGTCCCGGCTAAAGCCCGGACTCCCGTTAATTGGCCAAACGGGAGTCCCGTCCCGTTAAGTAATGGGACGGGACGGGAGTTTGCCTAACGGGAATTCGGGACCCCGTTAGGCATAAAAAAAATTAAAAAAAAATAAAAAAATTCGGTTTTAAATGAATTTAAATAATTAAATAGATGGATGTAATTGAAAGGAATTTAAATTAAGTGGGTAGAAATGAAAATTTAAATGAAGTTCAATAATTATATACAAGGACTTAATTGAAAAGATTTTGAAGTAAATGGGTAGAAAAAATAATAAAAAAAAATGTGAAATTAAAAATGGGCCTCCTAAAAAACCTCACCGACCCCTAAAAAGGTGTGACGGCGAGGAAAAAGAGCACCCCTTTCCTCGTTAATTATTTGAAAATTTATCCCGGACAAGGGCCGGGATATCCCTTAGTTATACAAGTTAGTCTAACCATTTATGTTTACATTTGCGAAATCAACTTCAAAATCGTCAAGAATATCGAAGCACATGAATGTTTCTTGTTCTCGATTTCTATGTTGAATCCAATCCTTACCGCACGTCAATGCTTCGACCATCTCCGGTTTCAAGCTACATCTTCTATCGTCGATGATGCGACCTGCACTACTAAAAGCCGCCTCAGATGACACAGTTGAAACAGGGATGGTGAGGATGTCTTGTGCCATAGATGACAAGACCGGGAACCTCCTCGCATTCTGTCTCCACCAAACCAAGAGGTCGATGGCTTCGTCATCCGTCCTGACCCAATTGTTTCGATCGTACTCTTGGATCTCCGGATGGGAACGTGCGTCGGTTGCGCTCGACCTCGTCTGACTTGTCCCAGCTTCTTGTTGTTGAGGTGATGAGTTGTACGCGGGCGCGTTGACGAAGACATTCGTGTATTGGTGTCTTCTCGGATACTGCGTCTGTGATTGAGATGGTTGTGTTCGGTATTGCGGTAGGAGTTTCGCCTCGTATACCTTGAAAAGATCAAAAAAAGCTTCCACGATCCTCGAGAGATCAAGTGCAATGTAATCTTGGTCCACAAAATGGTTTCTAATGTACTTCAGAAATTTTTTTAAACCACCAATTTTACATCGGACATCTAGAATGGCTCCAAAACCGTATAATAATGGAACATTTCCAGCCCCCCAATATTTTAAAAACTTGGCTGTCATTGCTTGAATAGAATCTTGAAAAATTGTTTCGTTTTTATATTTATCAAGATGCACAGCAATTGCGGTCATAGTATGAAGACCGAGAAAAGAAGTAGGAGTGTAAACAGCAGAGAGATAACAAGTTTCTTTGTAAAAAATGTCGAGAAAAGAAACAAATGATTCAGCCATCCTAATATCGTATTCGGATATAGCGTTTTCGCCATGTTCGCTGTTAATGTAAGAAACAATAACATTGACGTAATGCTCGGATAAGAAGTTAGTCAACATGAGAAAGATAGAATTCCACCTAATTTTGTTATCTAGGTGAAAGGTGCGTTCTTGGAGACCGTTTAGTCTAAGGCGTCTCTTAAGCTCATCTACTCTAGAGGTTGAACTATTTATCCAACTAATGTAATTCCTAATCTTGTTGATCGAAGGGTCATAACTAGCGGCTCCGGCTTGAACTATGAGGTTTATGATATGGGTAGCACAACGTTGATGCAAAAGGGTATCGTCAACGTTAAGTTTCTCCTTTAACTCCATAATCATGACGTTGTTGCTTGTGGCATTATCTAAGGTTACAGATATAATCCTATTGCTCAAACCCCACTCACCTATAACACCAACTATGATGTCTAAGATGTTTTCACCAGTGTGAGAACCTTCTATCCTCCTAAAGGCAATGATACGTTTGTTTAGGTTCCAATCGTCGTCTATATTGTGCACTACAACGCTCATGAAATCCATCTTAGATTGACCAGTCCATATATCCGAGGTTAAGGCAACGCTATATCTACCAGATGATATTGTGTCTTTCATTTGTTCCTTTTCTCCTAAAAACCATTTTAGGATATCGGATCTCAAGGCTTTCCTAGACATAATTTGAACGTTTGGAATTATTGTACTCATGAATCTAACGAAGCCTTGAGATTCGATATGACTAAAAGATTGATCGGTGGATACAAAATATTCTACTAAATCACGTCTAAAGCTTACAGGATTGATGTTACTTACCTGGGTTGACGAGGCTCCAGATTGATTCCCCTGGCAGTGCCTGTGATGACTCCACAATAGCGACGTCCCGACTCTTGTGTTGTGAGCGCTGAAGATTTTGCCACAACTGTGATATTTTCCGGCTTTTTCGCCGTTCGCAATCACCTCTTCATAGAAGGTCCACACAACGGACCTAGCACGACGTCGTGGTTGTTGTTGTTGTTGAGGTGGTTGTTGTTGTTGTTGAGCACCTTCATGTTGTTGTTGTTGTTGGTGTTGTTGTTCTTGTCGTGCTCGTCGTTGTCGTCGTTGTCGGGTCTCCTCTTGTTGTTCACGTTGTCGAGGTCGTGTAACTTGAGTTCGAGGTTGAGGTGGTGGTGGTGGTGGTGGTGGTAGGTCTTGTTCTTCTTCCTTCTCCTTCTCCTCCTCCTCCTCCTCTTCTTCATTTGGATTTTGGGTTTCATCGCCATCTTCTTCTTCATTTGGATTTTGGGATTCAAACACATGTTGCTCGAATTGTTGAAATTCTTGAAAAGCCACGTCGGATGGCGGAATTTGAGCTTGATAGGCTTGCTCGGGATCCATTTGAGGGTAGTATGGCACTTGGGTGTTTGGAATTTCGGTGAATTCCGAATGGTTGAAAGTAGGAGCAACATAATTTGGATCGAAAGAGTATTTAGTGTTTGGGTCGGGGCGTTTTGAGATAAGTGCAACCAATTTTCTTCAAAACGGTGCATTTGTTGGCCTCGGGAAGCTCTTCCCCTTCGACATCGGTTGTGGGATGAAGATGCCATGAAAAATCGAGAGAGATTGAGAGTATTTGAGATTGAAATTGAGAGAGTTTGAGAGAGTTTGAGAAATAGTGAATGAAAGGTGTGAAGAAAATGAATGAATTGGGGGGGTATTTATAGATTTTAGAAATAAATGGGTTAAAAAAAATAAAAAATTCGGCCGAAATACTCCAACGGCTATAAAAAAAACGGCCATAAAATCAACGACTCTTTTTTTTTGGGCCGTTGGATCAAAGATCCAACGGCCGAGATTTAAAAAAAATAAAATAAAATTCGCCACGGGACTAACGGGACTCCCGTTACCGTTCGCCAGCTTAACGGGACGGGAGTCCCGTCCGTCAACAGTAACGGGAGTCCCGTCCCGCTACCGTTAGGCCAGGTTTAGTTGTGTCTCTCCATTTTATTTCCGAAATTATGTTTAAAATTTGAAAAACACCTTCAAATATTTGTAAGTGATACCATAATATGTTTTGTTTTTTTAGTATTAGAGTTTGAAAAGTCAAAAAGTCTTTTCAAGTGGGCAAACAAACAGGACCTAAAAGTTTTAGTTTTTGTAACATGTAATTATTACACATGAATAACGTAAATTCTAATTTTGATATATTGCAGTTTTTAATATTTATTTTAATACTATTTTATTTTATAAAAATTATGAGTAATATAGTTAAAATACGTACACAATTTACTCATGAATTTATACTATAATATTCATCAAAATGAAAGTGATATTATAGTTGGGAGATGAGTATTACATTTGAAACTTTAAGAGGCTGAAAAGACGCTGGATGCGCTTGCTTTAGTCCGAGCAACCGAGTTCGCAGAACGTTCAATATAATTTAAAGAACACTTATGCCAAAAGAAGACACCATTAAATTGGGATGCCAAGTAGCTTGGCTGAGCTACTACATTTGTCCAGGCATGGCACTTCTTCCAACTCAAAGCTTCTCGAATCCCCGGGGCCTTCTCAATCTTAAGGGAGTAACGGCCTCAAGAAGATGGTCCCACTCCCAAACCACAATTCTGTATCTAAACCCATAGTTGCCATGAAACATCGCCGCAAGTTCAATAACCTTAAAAGCTCCATATGGCAGGGCTGACCTTTTTGTTGCTTCTGCGCCGACAACCACTACTCAAGGTCGTGATCCCATCCATCTTCTTACCATCCCAAACCATCAGATTTCAGGCACTCCAAATGGCCCAACACCGCGCAAAGGAAGATTGAGACAGATTGGTTACCTCTGCAACGGACATTAATAACATAATATAACCTGTCTAGAAAACAGTTCCTTTGAAAACTAAAATTATATCCTCTCTTTTCATGGAAAACACAAGTTGAAATCCAAATGGGATAGGCAACCATACTCGATGATAAATACATTCACACACATCCATGCAATATTGCAAGTTCCCTAGCTACGCCACTCAATTCTGCAATAATACTCGAAAAACTAGACAAAACACTAGGATTGGAAATCGAAATCCCGCATTGAAATGCATGATACAAAGACTAAAACTTGTTGAAGCAACACAACTCGGATCCGGGCAAAAGAAAACAAAGACACAGGCAGATGTGATATATGTTTAGGAAGAGGGCATTTTGGTCAGTAAAGTTCTCCCTCTTTGTGGGTGTAGATGACGCAGTCGGAGGTGGGGTAGGAGACGCAGGTGAGCAAGTAGCCTTCCTCCATCTGTCTGTCGTCGAGGAAGGAGCCGTCGGATTGGTCGACGGAGCCGCCGGAGCCGGGCTTGATCTTGCCGGCGCAGGTCGAGCACGCCCCGGCCCGGCACGAGTACGGAAGATCGATCCCGGCGTTCTCCGCCTCGTCCAAGATGTAGCAATCGTCCGCGCACTCGAACTCGTTCTCCTCCCCGTTCTCCCCAATCAGCTTTATCTTGTACGACGCCATCATCGAAGCCCTCAAGCCCGCCGTTGATTTCACCCCGAACGACCTCGACACGCTCTTCGCCCACCGCAGAGATGACGGGAACTTCACCATGGAGCTGCTGAGCTGGCACCGCGCCGCCGCGGGTTTGTTGAATAAGCAAGCGCTCGCGCCCGAGACCGCAGACATGGTTGACATTTTTGGCACCTGGTTGATGTATATATATATAGAACATTCGACATATTATTTTTTATACCCTCTCAAGTTATGTGATTGGCTTTATAATATAAGGTATCAATACCATATTGAAAGACTTTTTATAATTATTATTTCAAACTGAGGACTTGCAAGATGATTCAATTTCAACTTGAAAAATTATGATTCAGTTTATGACCAACTGATTCGCATAGACACAAGATGTAATGGGTTATGTCACATGTGTTTAGCCTTATAATATGTAAAACAAAACGGCATTGAAAATTCCATTCTGTGACATACATAATGGCTAATTGATCTCTGGAGCACTATGAGAAGATGCAAGCTCATGGCTCTCTGCTCTTCACTCGAGGCTCCATTGATAATATAAGATTTCGTTTTAAGTTAACTAAAAGGTTGAGGTAATCTGATATCTGAATACCAGCAGCAAAATACTGTATGGTAGAAAGAATCTTATACAGTCGAGGGACAAAACAATTTAACGGAAAATAAAAGTCCAAAAATCGTTAAATTGATGATAAGACTAAAAACAAACATACACACAGCAAATGGGTACATCATGGTAAAAATCTAAAAATGCAGATTGAACAAAACAACAAGATTAGACAAAGGGAATATACGAATAGTGAAAACTGAAAACACTAGAAAGAAGGAAAAGTGTGATAAACCTTGTGAGTTCTTCACAAAATCCAATAGAGTAAAAAGAAAAAAAGGATCGATCAAAGAAAGAAGGCAAACAATGATCAAATCATGTAGCACAGATCGTACGATAACTTACAAGAGTAGAGCTTCGAAGAGATGAGTGACAAGGGTTTTGGGGGGTTGTTTGGCTGCTTGAAGGAGGCGGAGAGAGCGAGGGTTGACGGGTAGAGCAAAGTGAGTCAGAAATGTGTATGGAAAAAACGAAGCCTAGATGGTATTTATTTATAAGCAAATTTCAAAATAAAATTAAAAGGGACTCCCTTTTTGAGTTTTTTGATGCGTTTAGTTTGGTGTTGTGACAATTTATTATTAGTAAAGATCTTTTATATTGTGTACACTGTATAGATTCACCGACCACATGCATATCCCACTGGCCCACAAAACCAAAATATAATAAGAACAAATTAAATAATTGTGAGGGATTTCTATAAAATAATAAAAATAGAAAGGAAAGAAAATTGCGATTGTACTAGTAATAAATAAATAGGAAAAAAATTGCAATTTTACTTTCCTTTTTGCTGTGAGCAAATTAGTATGGGATAGATGACAAAGATCGAGGTTATCGCTTATGGTACCATTGCATTGGAACTCATATTCTATAGATACAAAGAAATTTTTATTTTAAGGAAATTTTCTAATTTAACAAACAAAACTGGCCAGTGGCAATTGGCAAAAATAACAATAAACACAAAATAATTGCGGGTCTAGTGTGTTTTTTTTTAATAAAATAAAACTTTAACTATTTTTTTAAAAGAACGGTTGGTTATCAAGCTAATGACTTAATTACCCTATAAATATCGCAGATCAATGTAAAGATTCACATAACGATGCAATTGGGTTTAAAGTCCCCATTTTATTAGTTAAAACATATTCTTTTTAACGATAGAGATGCTAAAAAAAGTGGTTCATGAATTGTGCAAACTTTAATTCTGTAAGGAGGTTGCGATAACTGGGAATCATAAATTTTTCTTGATCTCACACGCGAACCGGTCAGTTAACCGTTGAAATTGCATTGCCGGTTCTCAAACGCCGCTACTTTTGTAATACATATGTTTATTAAGGTCCACTTATATTTTTTTGGGAGATATTTATATCACACCACTTAATATGGTGGTTGTTTAGTTCAATTGATATGGTGATTTAACAGCTCCCAAAAAAAAAATCGATCTAAAATTATAAAATCTACTTAGAATTAGCAAGACCAAAGATTCTGCCGTCTTACGGATTAATTGTTTATACAGTCCCTTTAGATTTTTAGGAGATTATGTTCGAATTTGATCTATGTACTTTGAAGAACTGTTTTTTTTTTCATAGTCCGAGCCGTATTTGTTTGGATCCTACTCATTATTGGTATTTTAATGAGCTAAAAAAATGTCCGAAACATAGTGCGCCTATTGTTCTTTTTCGTGTCGAAATAAGCACATATTGAGCAAACACACATATTTAATGTTAGATCTAATGTAAACATAGATCTCTTTTGCGTTGCGTTCAAAGATGTTCTATATTTGTATTTTTGAATACTTTAAGAATACTCCACGTTATTTGTATATTAAAAAAAAAAAAGATCGATCATCTTAGAAAATATTATATAAATTTTTCCTCTTAAAAAAATGTGTCGCATCATTTAAAAAAAATGATAGTTTTTATAACAGTTATAGAGTTATGGTTATTTGCACCTATACAAGTTGGTAATTCAAAATAATTGTATATTTTCAAACAAACAAAAAAAAATCAAAATAATTGTTGTAAACTATATGGATTTGTTAGTTCGTCCTTTGGCGATCATGTGAAGACAATTAATATGTAAAAATGCAATTATAAGACACGAGGGCTAACGAAATTTCAATTACCTATTTTGTATAGATGGCTTTTCATTTGCACCACGGGCTAAACATATATCATTGGATTTCATCCAAGTGCGGTTTCCATGTTATTCTTTGTGCCGCCGTGCAATTATGACAAAGATCAACAAAAATATAATTTTATAGTATTAATCATGTATTTGCCCCATCAACTATAATATATTTAACAAGTGACTCGAAAATTTTAAAACTACATTTTCATCTCTTCGCGTTAGATCCAACTTTTTTTTTTCCGTCTGTTTGTCAAAAAATTTCGTCAAAATTCCAATTAAATTGTCATCTAGCTATTACACACTGCGATTAAAATGTAGTAAATTAAGAGGATACCCTTGTCTTTTTATAAACCCTATTTTTTAATAAGTTTTAGGATAAATTACATAAATGCCCCCTGAACTTTTGACCATCTAACAACGTGATCCCTACTTTTATTTTTCTTACAGCGTCGCCCTTGAACTTTGACAATCTTACAAACTTAGTCCTTCCGTCAAATTTTGGGAGTATATTCCGTCTATTTTAACTTGTGTAATAACTTGAATATTTAAAATTACCTATATATCCTTTATTTAATTATTTTATATTTAAAATTAATAAATTAAAATTAAAAAATTTCATATTTTTCGTTTTGTTTGTTGTCTTTTTTAATACTTTTTTTATACATTTCCATTATACTTTCTTTTTCACGATAATAGAAAATTAATAATAAATAATAATTCATTTTTACAATTCATTTTTATTAAAAAAAATTCATATTTTACGTAATTATTTTATTTTTATTTATTTTTTTATATAATAAATAATAATTTTTAATAATATTAAATCATTATAAAATCAATATTTTTTGTTATTTTACAATTTTGTCCCTGTTTAAATAGTCACATGTCAATCACATGGGAAAAAATGGATGGATTGTTGAGAAAAATAGACGGAATGACTAAGTTTGTAAGATTGTCAAAGTTCAAGGGCGAGGCTTAAGAAAAATAAAAATAGGGACCACGTTGTTAAATGGTCAAAAGTTCAGGGGGCATTTATGTAATTTATCCTAAGTTTTATATGCCTTCTTGGTTTTAAAATGTTTAAAGTAATAAATAAATTTGAAAAAGCTCAACCCCCTCTCTCTCTCTCTCTCTCTCTCTCTCTCTCTCTCTCTCTCTCTCTCTCCGATCATAGACTATAAATGACAATTTTACTCACGTACACACAAGATCTTATCTGTCTACTCGACTCACGTACACACAAGATCTTATCCATCATGAGTAGGGTCTTACATGAATTAAATTAAAGTAAATCTTATAATCATGTAAGTTATTAAATAATTATCACAACAATAATTAACGTGTAGTTATTTGCATAGAATTTCTAACAAAACTCAGGGAACTTCTATCACTCGAGCTTTTACACAAATACGCAATAATTGATCACATAACTGCAAAAAAAAAAATGATAATAATCTAATCACATGGGCCCTGACCTTATCTAATATAGGGAGAATTACATAACTAGCCTAAAACGTGCGTCACTTTTCATAGATCAATCATGTTTTCAAAACATTTTGTCAGTAATCGTTTCTCTTTTCTCCGGACAAAAATACCATTGTGTTTGAAATATGGTCAACAATCATTGGAATTTGGTTAACAATTATTAAAATCTGGTCAACAACTATTAAAATCTGGTTTACCATTTTTGAAATTTGGTCAACAATTTTTTAATTTGGTTAACAAATATTGAAATCTAGTTCAAAATATTGGTATATTGAAATCTGGTTAACAACTATTGAAATCTTGTTAACATTTATTGAAATCTAGTATGGTTAATAGTTATTAAAGACAAAATGGACACTTCGAATTGAATTGGTTAAGCATGAGACATCCAACGAGTCTAGATCAGGTCAGAAAGCCATTGTCATTTGATAATGGCTGAAAAAGTTATAGTTGTGAAGGAAAAAGGTTTCCAATTTGAAACCGACACATATCGATCTTTATAATAATTAAAATATTGAACCTATCGGCTTTACAAGAAAATGACGTATTATTGACAAGAAGAAATATATGAAGGCCGTTACCTTCATTTCAGAAGACATATTTCTAGTTCGGATGTAGAAAACAGTTACCAATTTGAAACTTATCAAGTTTACATGCAAATGGCGTATTTGTTAAGATTCGACACACAAATCCAACATAAAATAAAAGATAAAATTCACAAAAAACAAAATTATCACACACGAATTTATAGTGATTCACTTTTAATGAGAAATGTACGTTCACTTTGTCGCTGCAGATTCTCATTGAAAACCCAAATCAGGAGAAAAACAATGTTTCAACTCTCTTGTGCTCTACAATAAAACATCGGCGCATAGGGTATTTATAGAAAAAATATTAAGGCTAACAGGGATTTGAAATTCTCAAAATACCCTTAACTAATAACACTTACAATATTGTTGACAAGGATGAAGTATAATGTTCGCTTCTGAAATCGCAAAATTCATATACCAATTTATTCTCTCATTTTTTTTTTATTATGAAAAAACGAATTTATCTTTGTTAAAAAATACTAGGTTCCGAAACGAATGATTCCAAATCGCCGATCAAAACAACATCAGTTTCTGATGATGATGAACGTCACTCAATTACACCAACAACTGATCATAATGATTGTTATGGAGAATCATTGTTTCGAATATTCTGGGATGGATGAAGAATGAGGTTTTTTTTAGAATTACTTCTTTACCAGAATAAAAATTACTATGCAGACTTGGATGAAGACAAGAGAAAAGTGAAGCTGAAAGCAAAGTGAAAGTCAAAGTCCGAAGGATTATAAATGACGATGCAACTTATTTATAGAATAAATTGTTGGCAATATAATAATGTTAGATTAAAGATATAAAGTTCTCTTGCACCTACTAGAGCTATCGTCTTTCTTGAGTGATCAACTCTCTGACAGTAATATCATTATAAAATGACATGAGATATGCTTTCGCATATTTGTAGCATCTTCTTCACATGATTTTTTTTTATTTTTTTTGTCAAGCCCCTGATTGTGTGGTGTTGATGTATATTTCTTTGTAAAGAACAATGGTAGTGAAAAAAGAAAAGAAAAAAAAGATTGAAAATTTTCAGAACTCGGGAGTTTTTTACCGGCCTATCTCTCGATTAAATATTTCTCACATATTTCAGCACAACACAAATTCAAAAGAACGAGAAACACACTAATGTCGAATGAATGTATTTCTGCGGTGAGTACTTGATGTGAGTAAATGTCAACTTCCGAACGATGGTATTGCAACTAGCATATGAGTAAACATCCATGTAGTTTAAAGTTAAAACAAAACAAACAGTAATTCCCAGAAAGAAACAGCATAATAATAACTCATGTCGTCCGTTCATTCACCGTCCTCTTTGACGTCAACCATGAAGGTGTACTTCTGATCGCATCCCAGATAGGCTTACACATGAAGCACAATGTGTAGGCATTGGTCCCCGACTCTGAGTGTGTCCTGAACTCAACCTTCACCTTGGACTTTTTGTGCAGAGCGAGCCTCTTGATAACGAGCTGCGAGTTGGCCTTTGTGTCGCCCACCACCCTTCCTCCGCAGACCGCTCCAGGGTCACCGCGTCCCCCGGGCCCACTGCCACCTCGTACGCCTCTAGAAGTCGGCGATGTCAAGGAGCTCACTGCCACTGCCACTGCCACCTTGTACGCCTCGTCTTGGAGGTCAGGGACGAGCTGAAGCACTCGATGGAGAGCCATTTTCAAGTAGCGGTGGAAAAGGCTCTCCATTGGGCATTCCCCGTACATAACTTCATGTAGTACTCTTTGCGGTGAGTGTGGAAGAGGATCACGCATTTGCCCGGTTTTGACGGAACATCATCTGCAGCACATTCGTGATGAGCTGGACGATAGCCTCGAAGTTGGCCAGATCCACGCCGTGGATGTGGATCTCGACAGGTGTGATATACACCACTCGCATGTTATCACAGCCCTTTTGGAGATTCCTCAGAACAACAAACTCTGCACAGACCGTCTTCCCACTCTCCCCATCAGTGCGGCGACCAAGACATTGCCGTCCTAGTCGTAAAGGACAATGATGACATGAGTCTGGACGGGATTGAAGTACTTGTATTCCCAATCAGATGATCGTACGATGGGTTTCTCAGAGCAGAAATGGGCAACGGCTACAATTCCAGCAACTCCATCGATGGAGGATACTTTTATGAGAGGATAAAGTGTCGGAAAGAGATGGGCAGGACACTCTGCGCACCGAGCCACCTATCTAATACAAATCGAATGGAGTAATGTGGTGGCGGGGGCTCGTTAACAGGGTCGGCCCAAACTCATTAGTGGCTCTAGGCGAAATAATATTTTTGGGCCTTTCAATAATAATAAAAATTTAAATATAAAAGAAAAAATACAATCAAATTTTTCGGATTGGGCATATATATAGTTTATATTTTTCTTGGATTGGGTATATGTATAATATATATCTAAAATTTTGTGAAATTGGGTATATATTTAAAACAGTGGGCCCTAGACCAAGCCTTGCTTGCCTATACTATAGGCCGGTACTACTCGTCAATGAACTGTTTCTTCAGTATGAACAGCTAGTGGTGAAGAATATATTCTTTGTCGTTGTCTTCCACAATGAACCATAACTGCTCCACGTACCCGTGAACTTTCTCCCCCATCGGAAATCAGGCGTGATTCTAAGTTCAACCTTCAAGATGGAGCGAGTGATTGGCTACACGTGCGCCACGAGATTCAGCTTTGGGAATCGGTGAATGAACTTGTACAACTTTCTGCCCTTCTTCGGACCACGAATCGTTTCTCGGAGCTCTTGCGACGAGAGCTCATAGTACATTTCCCAGACCAAGCCATTCTTTTTCAACTTCAACAAGATATCGTTGGATATACCATGGAATTGGCGAAGCGGTGTTTGGACACTCCACATTCTCTTGTTGACCATTTTGCACAAGTTTAGAGCCTTTTCTGCGACTTGTGCTCATCCTCGTTCAAAACAATCTCAAATAGAGCTCGCATAAGTCGTCCAGCACTCTGAAAATATTAAAAAAAGAAAAAAAATTGAGCAATTAGCAATAATAAATGGAAGAGGACCAAATGAGATGGGGTTAATGAGAGGGTAACCAAAAACAAAATAAAATATCAAAAAGTCAAAGATAACAACCTGAGTAATATACACCATGTAAGATGTCAATGAGAGGCCTTCGAGCTTCAGATGTGAGATATAAGCTTGCAACAAAACATTGATCTTGGCACTTGGCTCTTCCAAGCTTTCGTTGATGGAAATGGGAACACGATCTAACAGCTTTGCCAGCTCCATCTTTTCATCATGACGTAGAGTCACGTACTTAAACTCCTCACTGAGTGAGAACAAACGACAAGGCTCAGTATCCCCCATTGTCGGTTTCAAGTGGTCATTATACGTAGCTATTGTCCCATGTGTTATGTAGTAGTAGCTAGCTATGCGACCCAAGTATGTAACCTTATTGAGCACTGCATTTTTACGAAGTCGAACGCTATTAATCTTCATGGTAGTCCTAGCTCTTGAAGTGTGGAAGAGGAGATGGGAGGAATTTTCATGATATTTGCATTGGAAGAAG
This sequence comes from Urtica dioica subsp. dioica, assembly GCF_054948205.1. NCBI lineage: Eukaryota > Viridiplantae > Streptophyta > Magnoliopsida > Rosales > Urticaceae > Urtica > Urtica dioica. Next base: position 11,390,255 of record NC_142766.1, read on the forward strand.
TACCCAAAGTATCGCTCATTGGGAATTTAACGAATTCTATAAGTCTCAATTATTATTTCATGTCGCATGTTTAAAATCACCATCAAGCGTTAAAAGTAATTAGTTGGACATAATTAAAATAAAATGATAGAGGAAATAATATGAAACCGGATATTTTAACTACGTAGTTGATATTAGTTTGAATTATTATGATTTTAGTATTTTGACTTTTAATTTTTTTAATACATACTTTAGTATGTAAATTATTGATTTTGTATTATTTGATTTTCTTATTATTTTTTCCTTTTATGAAATTAAACACGTACACAAAGTTAATTTTAATTAGTATCTTTAATAAAATTAACAAGTCACTCAAATTTGTAAAAAAGTTTAAATTTCTTTAGATTTCGAATTTCATAACAAAATATTTGGAAAAGAGTGCATTATTCCTCTGCCACTTAAGTGATGGTTCTAATATAATTTGCGTGGTACTGCCCAAAGGCGGAGGGAGATGGGGGCCAGAGTGGGCACGTGCCCCTCCTGACTTTTAAAAAAAAAAAAATTTTATATATATATATATATATATATATATATATATTTGGTATAGCATAAGATATCACAAGACGTATCACCCACTGTCACTCTGTCTGTGTACTACCCCCAATCACAATAATAGCAGTAATTTTATTTCTTTAAATAAATAATTAAAAGACCACGGCAGCCCATTTTTACAGCCCATTTTCACAGCCATTTTAAGTCTAAAGGAATAAAATAAATTATATATACATTAAGAGAAAATAACCGTACAACTTCTTCTCCACTCCAACTCCAAATATCTTTTGTTTCTTCTTCTTCAAAAACTCATACGCAGCAGACAAAAAAATCCACTTAACCATTTTAAAAAATTCACCACTAGGTCTTGTTCACTCCAACTCCATGACTTCTCATTCTCAAGGTATCACTTAGCAATTAAAAATTTATTTTCTTATTTGTTCACTTCAATTCCCAAATAATGCAGATGATTTTTTTTATATGATTGAAGTATTCTATTGATGATGATTTTTATTAGCTAATGTTTATAAAATTGCTAAAGTTTGACTCAAGGATTTAAATACCGGGGGAACCGGACGGGAACCGGTCCGGTTCCCCCTTTTTGGAGCTCCCCGGCACCGGAACCACCAAAACCGGAAGTTTCCGGTGGTTCCGGCGGAGGCGGCGTCCGGCCGAGCGCGCGAGGAAGAAGACCCGGCGAACCTGGGATGGCGCTTTCCACGAAGCTCGGCGAGAGAACCTGGGTGGTCGAGATCTGAGCGCCGTTCCCTTGGGGTGAAGGACTTGGACGAGAAATCAGAGAAACAGGGAAGAAATTTTGAAATCCCAGACTCACCCCTTGGCCCAACGAAGAAGAAGGAGAGATAGGGTGAGTGGGACACGTGGCTGAATCTCGTTGGCTCAAAGAAGTGATTTTTGTATCACTTTGATTTTTTAAAGAGAAGTCTGTAGTACGGTTTATTTAATTTATTGATTCAAATTGATTCATTCTTTCTTATATATATAAAAGGTTTCTCATAATTCATTCGTTCTCCTTACCTTAATATATTTCAAATTAATTCGATAAACTCATTATTCCAAACCCAAAATGATGAAAATAATTCTTAAAAAATTAATTTACATAATTTTCTCGTCCTTTTGACGTACTTAATTTACAACATTAAGCTTAAAATTTCGAGTATGACCATTGTATGTTCGCTATGAGTAGTCATTTCATTTATATCCATTTTATGTTGAATTTGTTGAACTATAATATTTGATGAATTGCGTTGTATTTTATCATTTTGTTTTGTACTATTGAACTTATTTTTGTTGTGTTTGTAATTTTATATTGTGTTGAAACATTTTACACTATTTTTAATTTTATGAATTGTATCCTACATACTTTGTATGCTTTTTTTGTATATTTATTTTATGAATTCCCCTCGGTAAATACGGTATTTGACGGTATTCCTCTACGGTAACGGTAAGTTGAACGGTACCGGTTTCCTTTTTTTTTCTCGCTTCCCCCGGTATTCCTTTACGGTACGGGGGGTTACCAGTAAATTCAAAGGCTCGGAACGGTAACGGTAACGGTATTTCGATCCTTGGTTTGACTATGGTTATTGTTTAATATTTTTGGCTTAGGTATTGGTAAATATTTTAAGAGAAAATTAGAATCTCAATGTCAAGACAAATGGCATATTGAAAAAAATGCAAAGGTGGACAATGATGAATTTAGTGTTGAAGCTCTTCCCACCGATCCCGGTCTTCGACTTCCTATCATCACATATCATCCCAATTTGCGCGATCGAGTTCGACGACATTATATGCTTAAAGGTCCATGTCAACCCAAAGATCATTCTTTTCCGTTTACAAATTTGGAACAAAATCAAGACGTTTTAACCGCGATTGGTTTCTAGAGTACGAAAGTTGGTTAGAGTATAGTATTGAAAAAGATGCAGCGTATTGTATATGTTGCTATCTTTTTAGATCAAATTGTGGAGAACAATCCGGTGGCGATTCTTTTGTTGGGCTTGGATATTCAAATTGGAAGAAATAGGAAAATTTTCAAAAGCATGTAGGAGGGATAGGCAGTGCTCATAACAATGCTTGGAAGAACTACGAGGCTTTGAAGAATCAAGATCAACATATTCAGACAATTCTCTCCAACCATACAGAGGTATCTCGTAGTGAGTATCGGACTCGCCTAAATGCATCTGTTGATTGTGTCCGCTTTCTTCTACGACAAGGTCTCGCGTTTCGTGGTCATGATGAATCTGAACATTCAACCAATCAAGGTAACTTTCTGGAGTTGTTGAAATTTTTGTGTGCTCATAATGATGCGATAGAGAATGTCTCGCTAGACAAGGCTCCAGAAAATAATAAACTAACGTCACCGGATATTCAGAAAGATATTGTATCTGCTGCTGCTGCTATTACTCTTGATGTTATCATTAAAGATATTGGTGATGCACTCTTTGCCGTGTTAGTAGATGAATCTCGTGACGTTTCTATGAAGGAACAAATGGCTATAGTTTTGCGATATTTGAACAAGAATGGAGATATAATCGAACGATTTGTTGGTGTTGAACATGTTGCGAGTACCACTGCTCTCTCGTTAAAGGCAGCGATTGATAAATTGTTTTCTAAATATGGTTTGAGTATGTCAAGATTGCGTGGGCAAGGATATGACGGGGCTAGCAATATGCAAGGTGAATTCAATGGCCTAAAAGCACTAATCTTGAAGCAAAATCCATCCGCTTTTTATATTCATTGCTTTGCTCATCAACTTCAGTTAGCTCTTGTCGGCGTGGCAAAGAAACAAATACATATAGCATCCTTCTTTGGTACAATTTCTATTTTACTGAACGTCGTCGGATCTTCCTCAAAGCGTTGTGACATGCTTCATGAAAAACAAGTTGTGGTGAACGATGAGGCATTAAAGAGTGGTGATATGCTAAGTGGAAAAGGCTTAAATCAATCTACCACTCTTAAAAGGCCGGGTGAGACACGTTGGAGTTCACATTATGACACTTTGATAAGTGTGATTCACATGTTTCCCTCTATCATTGATGTTCTTGAAAAGATTGTAGATGACAAATTAAGCATGGAACAAAGATGTGAAGCAAATAGCCTCTTGGATACGATCCAATCATTTGAGTTTGTTTTTAGTTTGCATTTGATGAGAAAGATGTTGGGGAGCACGAACGAGTTGTCGAAGGCATTACAACGAAAAGATCAAGATATTGTAAATGCGATGAATCTTGTGAAGATAGCCAATACACAACTTCAAAAGATGAGAAATGAAGAATGGGAGTCGTTACTTGATAATATCCATTCTTTTTGCAAAAAGTACAATATAGATATACCGAGGATGAATGATAGATTTGTTATGCGAGGTCGATCGCGGCGCAACGTGGAAGAGGTTACAAACTTGCATCACTTCAAAGTTGATATATTTTATGCCGTCATCGATATGCAACTTCGAGAGCTAAATGACCGTTTTACCGAGGTGAACACGGAATTGCTTCTTTGTATAGCTTGTTTATGCCCTCGTGATTTGTTCTCTTCTTTTGATAAAGGAAGATTAATATGTCTTGCTAAGCACTATCCGGAAGACTTTTCTCCAATCGACCTTTTGAAACTTGACGACCAACTTGAAAATTATATTTGTGATGTTCGTTCTAGCATGGATTTTTCACAACTAGGAGGTATTGGTGATCTCGCTAAAAACATGGTGAAGACAAAAAGAAATCAAGTGTACCCTTTGGTCTATAAGCTCTTGAACTTAGCACTTATTCTTCCCGTTGCTACCGCTGCAGTTGAGAGAGCATTTTCTGCTATGGCTATTGTGAAGAGTCAATTACGCAATCGGATGAATGATAAATGGATGAATGAGAGTTTGATCGTATACATAGAGAAAGATATTTTCGATAAAGTTGAAAATGAAAGTATTATGCAATATTTTCAATGTATGGGTAACCGTAGAGGACAATTGTAATGAATTAAATTATGATTTTTGTTGTTAGTTTCTTTGTGCCCCTTCTCAAGTGAATTTCTAGCTCCGCCACTGGTACTGCCCACGATTAAAAAAAAAAGGACTAAATTACTACGAAATCAATAGTTTATGTGTCAAATACTTAAAAGATATTTGTAACTATTTAGGCCACTTTAAACATGTGATTTTGGATCTAGCCTATGTTTGACAATTTTTAGGGATATAGCCAAATGGCTTATGCGGCAATAATTAAGGTCTTATTTGCCATTATTTATTAATAAATTCGTCACTTTCTCTCTCCTATTTTTTTTCAAATAATTTTTTTTGCATCAAAACTTCAAAAATTTGTATCTTTCTCATACGAACTCGAAATTCAGTGATTTCAAATCCTACAAATTCGTGGCGTCAAGATCTTCAAAAATAGACCCATTGTGTTTGATAAAAATTATTTTTAATGCATCATATTTACATTTCCATTTATTTTTTTTGATAATTTCAAAAAATTTCAGTTATTTCCATATTTAAGGTAGATTTTTCTACATCTATGGTATTAAACATTATTTTTCATCAAACACAATGAATCTATTTTTGAAGATCTCGGCGTCACAAATCCGTAGAATTTGGAATCATTCAATTTCGAGTTCATATGAGATAGATATGATTTTTTTGAAGTTTTTATGTAAAAAAAAGTGTAGAAAAAAATAGGAGAGAGAAAATGACGAATTTATTAATAAATAAGGGTAAATAAGACCTTAATTATTGCCACATAATCATGTTGGCTATTTCCCTAAAAATTGTGAAACATAGGCTAAAAACAAATTTTATAGTTTCATTTTAGCTATTTCGCTACAATACCCTAAAAAAATGTTGAGGACAAAAGTACAATCATAATATTAAGGGACTCTATGTACGGAAAAACCTGATTTTTCTCATAAAAAATTTGACATCCAACTGATTTTTATCCAAATTTTATACCTTCATTTGATCTAGTTAATCTTTATTTACAAGCAAATATCTTATTTATTCCTCTCTCACAAATTTGGCACATATTGGCTTCATGGACAAACATTGAACTATACACGTGCAATGCACGTGTTGAAATGCCAATATAATATAATTATTCCAAATTATATATTTATATGAAAGCGAGAGGATCTACGAACGAACTTAGCACGTCGGAGTACGAATTTTTCCCACTCCTTTCTTTCTTTCCCTCCCTTTTTCCTCTCCCCTCGTACTGTCATACACATCCTTCCCCTTTTCAAAAAAAAAAAAAACATAGAAAAAGAAAAAAGAAGAGTACATTTTTTTCCCTCACTCGACTGTTTCTTTTCCTTGTACGGCCTCTTTTTCAATCTCATTATAATAATACAAAGTATATTATGAACTCACTAAAGATAATTATATGAATTTCCTTAATATATTATTTATTTTTTGCATATAAGAGTTATTGATTTTTTTTTTTTTTTTTTAATCAAGACAAGTTATTTCATTTCTACTAGTACATCAGATCAAATGAAGAAATTACTAACCTTAAGAAAAAATGAATTCATATTTAATGTTTTAAAGGGAGAATTCATATTTATTTGTTATACGACTATTTGGTTTTTCTTTCCGCCATAATTATACAAACAAGGCAACAAAAGAAATCACAGAGGCCCTGTTACTGTGTGCGTTTTGTCTCTCTCAAACCTCTCGTGATTTTTCCTTTCCTTTTCACTTTCTCTATCTTCATTCACTCTCAAAACCAATTCAATCAATGCTCTTCTCGTGATCTAACGCACCACCCAGAAAGCTAAAGTTATATTAATCATCTATTCTTTTTCCTGGTATTTAAAACCCTAACAATCTCTCTATTTCTGCGATGGTCTGATCTCTGTGTCTGGTACGTCTCTGCCTTTTCACTTTCCATGCCTTTTTATTTTTATTGTTTGAGGTGATTTTGATTTATGAGTTTTTTTTTTTTTTTGCCGATTGATCATTTTTAAGATTATTTAGTATGTATACAGATTTACCCTGTGATTTTGTTGTCTTATGTGAATCATTGTAGACAAAAACATGATCGAGCAAAGATGTGATGGTAAATTTTGCATTGATAGAAATTTCTGTTAGCTTGATGTATAATGGCTATATTTTATTCGCAATTTAAATAATTTTTTTGTAAGTTATATGATATAATTCTTATGTATCTATTTATCTAGTTTACAAAGAATTTATTCATGCCAAAATTTTAAGTTTTTATTTTACTTTCTTTTCTGTAAAATTCCTAGTTGGGCTTGTTAATGATAACTGTTGGATATATTAAATTGTTTGTTAGTCCACGGATCAACATATCTGTTACCATTTGTGCGATCATATCAGTTATGTCTAGTCACTCAACAGGCCACTCCACTCTTGTGGTTACTGTTTTTGGATTTATGCAATTTGTATTGTTGTGGAATGCGAAACACAAATGTTTGGCACACAAACTCTGTTTAGCCTGAATTGTCTTACAACTGGAATGCAGGGAAAGATATGCGACAGTTTGGGTGGTTTAGGGGGGTCTTTTGAACTTGTGTGGTTTGGAATGCTCGGCTCGACGAGAAATACTTGTTGGGTTTCCTGTATTGGCTTCATGTGGTTGTGCTCTTCTGTCTCGGTGTCTTTAGAAATGGGTTTAGGCCGGGTTTAGTGTTTTTGGTGAAGGACTGGCTTTCCCGGAGAAATGGTTGTGTTAGTTAGCAGCAGCGAAATTGTCGAGTCGGTAGAAGAAGAAGTTGAAGAGGAAGCCAAGGATCGATTGGCTGCGAGGGCGGGGAAAAAGCATTCCATAGAAGATGACATTAACCGTCTATTTCAGGCGATCGAGGCGAGGAGTTCGGCTAAGGATCGGCTGCGGAGAAGTGCCATGAAAAGGCCGATGAGGTCTGGCGGCGCTGCTTCGTCGGGAATCGGGGTCGCAGAGCCGGCGAGCCTGAAGCAAGCTCTGCGGGGGCTGTGCATATCTCAGGCATCGGAGATGGCTGCGGCGAAGAGGACGACGATGAAGTCGAAGCCACCTGGGTCCTCCTCGGAGGCGAGAAACATCAAGAGGCTCTACAGAGCCGTCGTGGTCGAGGCCGACTCATCTGGGCTGCCGATGAGCCGGGGAGAAAAGGGGAGCTTCGTCGAAGTCTCGCTCGTCCCCGAGGACGCTCATGTCGTCGCAGTGGCTTCGAATTTGACAGAAAGCTGTCGGAAGGACAAGTTGTGCCCGGGTGGTAAGACGAGCAAGTCCTTTATGTTCCGGAGCAAGAGTAGAGCGGTGGATACGGATTCGAGCCACGAGCACGCCACGTCAGCGTCGAGCAGCAGCGAGGGAAGCAGTAGCGTGAGCGGGATGAGCGGATCCGGAGGAAAAAGACCCCATATGTCGAGGGACTCGAGATGGGCAGCGATACGCCGGGTCCGGGGGTTGGGTCTGAGCCACTTCAAGCTTCTGAGGAGGCTCGGCTGCGGCGACATCGGGACGGTGTACCTCGCAGAGCTGGCGGGGACGAGCAGCCTCTTCGCCCTGAAAGTGATGGACAACGAGTTCTTGGCGAGCAGGAAGAAGATGATGAGGGCTCAGACCGAGAGGGACATCCTTCAGATGCTCGACCATCCGTTTCTACCGACGCTCTTCGCTCACTTCGTGTCCGATAAGCTCTCGTGCTTGGTCATGGAGTATTGCCCCGGTGGAGACTTGCACGTCTTGCGCCAGAAACAGCCTACCAGAAGCTTCTCCGAACAAGCTGCCAGGTACCATTTGTCATGATTCTGGGTTTAATACCGACATTACGGCTGTTAATGTATATCAATGAGTTCCAGTATCATATATCCATTGTCAGCTTTCATCCTCAGAATTTATATAAGCTTCAGCTTTCACATCAATGCAGAAGTGGATTATCTAGCTCGCGTAGAACTCATCCCTCAAATAGAGGCTATACTAGGATTACCAAACATAAATAGTAGTCGAACCAGCGTGTGTGATGAACTTGATGGTCTGTTTGCAGGTTTTATGTTGCGGAGGTCCTAGTAGCCCTAGAATACTTGCACATGCTCGGAGTCGTGTACCGCGACTTGAAGCCCGAAAACATCCTCGTCCGAGAGGACGGCCACATCATGCTCTCCGACTTCGACCTCTCGCTCAGAGGCGCCGCAGTCAATCCGACGGTCGAGAAGCTCTCGGGACCGCCGGCGAAGAAGGCGCGGGACCCGAGCTGCATCGACCCCTTCTGCCAGGTGTCGTCGTGCTTCGCCCCCACCAAGCGCTCGTCCTCGCCCCCGGCCCGCGCGGGCCCCCTGCCGCAGCTCGTGGCGGAGCCCACGGGCGTGCGGTCGAACTCGTTCGTCGGGACCCACGAGTACCTGGCGCCCGAGATCGTGCGAGGGGAGGGCCACGGGAGCTGCGTGGACTGGTGGACGCTCGGGATCTTCCTCTTCGAGCTCTTGTACGGAACGACGCCCTTCAAGGGGTCCGCGGGGAACGACGAGACCCTCGCCAACGTGGCGTCGAAGAGCCTCAAGTTTCCGAGCAGCCCTACCATGGTCAGCTTCCACGCCAGGGACTTGATCCGAGGCTTGTTGGTGAAGGAACCCGAGGGACGGCTTGGCTCCGTAAAAGGCGCTGCTGAGATTAAGCGACACCCTTTCTTTGACGGCCTCAATTGGGCGCTCATACGCTGCTCTGTGCCGCCCAACCTCTCCGATTCCGGTTTTGCTGCTTCTTTGGGGAAACAAGAGAGCGCAGAGCACACGGAGTTTGAGATGTTCTAGCTTTAAACTTGAAAACTAATCTCTTCTTCTTTTTTTTTTTTTTTTTTTTTTTTTTTTTTTTTTTTTTTTTTTTTGTTTCGACATAAATATATATAGCTTATACCTTACAGTGTAAAAAGGAAAAAAAAATGTAACGTGAAAAAGTATTGATGAGTAAGTCTATAGAGTTAAATATCATGTTCATGGATGAATGGGAATGCGACGACAGCTTTACATGCTATGGTCGTAAGTGGTGCTGAAACAAAATTGATGTGTACAAAACGTAACAATGAGATCAAACATTATTTATTTATTTTTATTAGCATGCCCTATTCAGTTTAGCAGTGGGAAACCGTGAATAATTTAAGCTAGATGAGTATAATACAAAAACGGAGCTGCTTCCATTTTTTTTTTGTTATTTAGAAAAGTATCCAAAGTTTTCTTAATTGGGTTATATGCACTTCATGTTGCTCTTCATATCTTATGTGTGATATTCGTTATGCTTAAATTTTATATCGTTTTATTTACATTTTATGTTGTTTGGTTGGTTATACTCCTTTTGTTAACGAACTTTCAAGATATCAAACTTTTGAGAGGTCCTTTCTCTTCAAATTGAGAAACTAATTTCTTACAAATGATTTTTCAAATTTTGTTTCATCATATTCCTAACTCATTTACTAATGAATTCTAATTACAAAACTACCCTTGAGGTCCTAACAAAATCCAATAAACTCACAGCAATGTTTGTTGTTGACGTCGGATTCGGTCTCTCAACAATCACAAGACTATATATATATATATAGATATATATATATATATATATATATATTACGTTTAGAATATAATATATATTTATATTAAGTTGATCTCAAGAATTCGTCGTATAAGAATTGAAATAAAGTTGAATTACATCAGGTAAATAATTGAGATCAAAGAGGAACGAAATGAATGATTATATTACAAGCTGATCGAACTCAATACAACTGGAGTCGAGCTCGACGAAGTGGGGAGTGACGAGCTCAACAAAGTTTCAGTACAAATTTTAAATGAATTCATAGAGTAATAAAATAAAAAGGAAAATCCTCCCTTGTAAAACATATTCTTCGTATATATAGCTAAGATTGTCGTCGTTCTTCCGTTGATCTGGTGGATACGTGGTCGATCTGGAGGACTTTGAGGTGCCAGCTGCGTGCTGACTTGAGCTGGAGTGGCAAAAAGATAGGATAGAGACCGCTTCCGGGCTGACAGTGAGAAGGTTCAGACTTGGTCTTGATGGATAGTTGATTCTACCTGAGCGGACTGGGCTTGGGCCGATGATGAAGCGGATTGCTCTTGACGAACTGGGCTCGAAGTCGGGCTGATTTCATTTGCCGATATCGGGCTTATTGGGTCTGAGCCTAACTGAATGTATTAGGTGGGATTGATTCCTACACTCACAATATCTAAGTCCAATAAACTTACCAAACTAAATTGGAGTATTAGAAATCTCTCATTTGGAGTATGTTGAAAATTTTCCATGTCTCTTTGCCCAATCCTATTAAGAGGGAAGCCAATATAATTGGTTCGACCCTTTTTATTCAATATATATATATATATATATATATATATATATATATATATATATATATATATATATATATGACCCAACTAGTCAAGCATGGTCTATCCTCATTGATCTGCCACATCTTCTCGTAGCATGTCCAATTAACTTGCATGAAAAGCTTTCACAATAACACCACTCATTTTTTTTTCTTCTTCTTCAAATAATAGCCCAACCCTAACGCCATAAAGTATTTGACGAAGTCCACAACAAAATACTAAATTAAAGATAAAGAAATGAGTGCCTTCTTGTCATTGCACAGTTGGAGACCCGTCACTACACTAAATTTACGGTTCTGCCACACCTGCGACGCTGTCTCCACAAAACACCCGTTTCTGCGATTTCAAACGCCTACAAGAAAACTCACTTGGGGATTGGTGAGGTCAGAGAGGGCTTTTATCAGCGCGTCCATGGCTTCTTCAGAGTCGGAGTCGAGAGTTTCTGGTTCAGAGGCGACGACCAAACCCTTCTCAGTGCTCTTCGTTTGCTTAGGAAACATCTGTAGAAGCCCAGCCGCTGAAGGGGTCTTTACTGACTTGGTCAACAAAAGGGCTTTGAATCCTAACTTCAACATAGACTCTGCTGGGACTATTAATTACCATGAGGTATTATTATTAAACTAACTAATCGCTACTTTTCATTCCGGATTATGATATGCTAAAGATCTCATCTTTCTTGATGTACATCTGTTATAATTGCCCTCACGTGTGAATGTAAAGAGGACCCAGGATTTAATGGTAGAATTTAATCTGTGTGAACATAACCAAGTGCATTAGTTTGGCTTTGCTTTTGATGGATGTGAAGATGATAAATACATGGCTGTTCTTTTTCCTTAAAGAGTATTAAATTAGATGGGGAAATATTAATTCGGAAACTAGCCTGTTTACTTATGGTGTCTGAAAACTTTGAGAGAACATTGGCGATTTGAAAGAGTTGAATGTCATAAATTAAAGAGGAAGGGCATGCTTGATATTTTGTCCCCTGTGAAGGGAAATCAAGCTGACCCAAGGATGAAGGCAACCGCGAAAAGGCGCGGGATTGAGATAACGTCAATATCTAGGCCAATCAAGCCCTCCGATTTTGTAGACTTTGATCTGATTCTCGCCATGGACAAGCAAAACAAAGGTAGGCACAGGATATAGCTTGGTGTCCTTGCATTCCGTGTTGCCTCGGCTTGATTGTTTATCGCCTAACTCGTTCAATCTGGTTCTTTTGTTTAGCGGATATTTTGGAGGCGTTCAACAGATGGAAGTTCAGAGACCCTATACCTGATGATGCCCACAAGAAGGTTGTGATGGTACTTCTTAGAGTTTTATTTTTCTTCTATTTTTTGCATGTTCTCATTAAATGTTAGGTTAATGCAGGTCAAGCTAATGTGTTCTTACTGTAAGAGGCATGAGGAAACTGAAGTCCCGGATCCTTATTACGGGGGACAACAAGGCTTTGACAAGGTAACCCATCATCATCATAATAATTTCTAACAAACACTTGAATCATTTGTCATGTCATTATGGTTTTGCATTTCCAGATATTTTAATGACTTGAAAATAAAAACCAGGTCAATGTTGAAATCTGCGTTTTGACCCTTCCTAAATCTAACTGGTTTCATTCACACCTTTAGAAGCGCACATGTTTCTCCATTCAAGCTTTTGTGTGTTGGCAATAGTTATCTACTACAGCTTCAGGTTATGTAATGTACAAAGTTAAATTTTGTGGCAGGTTTTGGATATACTTGAAGACGCCTGTGAATCGTTGCTAGATAGTATATTGGCAGAAAACAAAACCGTTTAGCAAACAAGGGTTGGTGGGCTATTGATTTCTCACTATCCGGGTATGGTTCCTGTAACCATGATCCACATTCTCTCTGTCTGGATCAATGTACTATCCACCGGGTGTATTATAGTACAATGCAGTGGTTTTGAACGAGTTTTATCCTAATTTGTCATCGCTCTTGTAATGCGATATTGTTTAAAGGAATGGATTATGGACATGTTTACATTGATTTTGTCTTGCACGGTATTCGTCGCTTACTATTGATTTATTGCATTACAGGAGTTGAGAATGGCCTTCTTCCTGGTGAATATCGAATTAATCTTAATTTCGGTTTTAGCTTAGTTAAAGCATTTCGTGAAAGACATCTTACCGTATAAAATCCAACCGCTCATTTAGTGTAACTTATAATTTACAGAAGGCTTAGCGTTTATATATATATATATATATATATATATATATAGAGAGAGAGAGAGAGAGAGAGAGAGAGAGAGAGAGAGAGAGAGAGTAGCTCAGTTGAGTAACACTATGTAACAACCCCGGGATCATGATCTTGTGATTTGGCTTGTGTAAGTTGAATTCATGTGTGCGTAGTTGTGTTTGACAGTTGATCAGCCTCTCAAATTTAGAGACTAACCCTGAATTAGATTTGTGCTTAAAGATAATCTTTCAATGAAGAGAAACGACTTATTTCTAGGTTGGATATTGACTTGGAAATTGGTTTTGGTTCTTCCTTCACAACGTCATCGGGTGTGAACTCGAGCGCTTTCCATGAATAAAGCACGCACTCCATTAGTGAACCTATTCTAGGAAGCTCACGTGACAGTTGACAGTCTCCCGAGGGTAATGTAAAATTAACTATAAATTATTCATATTCTTCGGAGTTCGCAAATTCTTCATATTCTTCACATCTGTCACTGTTGTGTCCATCCCCTTTGTCCCCGTTCTGTCTATCATCTCCGTCACTATTGTGTTCATCACATCCGTCAATGTTTACTTCATCATATCTGTCACTATTGTGGTAATCATCTCTGTCACGCATGTACACTTCTTCTTTGCACCCTTGTACAAGTATCTTCTTCACCCTTATGCAAGTCATCTTCACCACCATTGTGTCTGTTGTTGATGATAAGAACATTGTGTCGGTCGTTGATAATAAGATTATTCAGTCTTGTGTTCGGTTCAAAGCGAGTCAATTCTTCAATCATCACAATTTTCATTTTAGCTACTCCTCGTTATGCACTTGACACTATGATTTCTTTCGATATCAAGCTTACACAAAGGGAAAATCTTTTACGATTTTTGTGCTTCATATAATACGAAACGTCAGCATCGTTCTTCAAAAAGCAGGAGCCATTGGAATCGTACCCAAGTTTTAAGTCGAACGTGAATATGTCTACATCGATCGTCTTAAGTGTAACTGCATTACTGAACACCCATAAGTGTCCTTTCTCTCACGTGTCGTCAAACAAGATAAAAACTGCAAAAACACCAAAAACTCAATAAAATCATAAAAGCATCGAAAACTATCGGAAGTCGTCTGAAGTCATCGAAAAGGGTCGAAACTCATCAGATAAGGTCGGGAAAAAATTGGAGTTCATTGGAACTCTGCTTAATTCATCGGAACCCATTAGATTTCATCCAAAACTATCATAAATTTTCATCTTTTTTTTCCTTTTTCGACATGATTTTCATCGGAAATTGTAGTTAAATTCTATCATATACTATTGGATTTCATCGGAAATAACGTGAAATTCCATAAACTTTTACCTAGATCTACCAACTTACCTAAATAAGTGAACTTACCCATTTTTTACCGAATTCAACTAAATGGAGAGACAAATGACGGAGAATGAGAGAGAATGACAGATTTGAGAAGAGAATGAGAGAAATATGGGTTATATGGGCTAAAAGGGCATTTTTGTCCAAAAAATAAGTTAAAAGCCTAGTTTTGTATATTTTTGGACTAGTGGGTCTAGCCTCGATATTTCTTCACTTTTGAGGTCTACAAAATGGAATTTCTCTAAAACAAACCAATGTGTCAGTTGGAGACAATATGCTATCGGGTACATTAGAAAAGCTCTTCTCAAACGATGCAAACGTTAAGATAAAATCAGATATTTTCTTTTATTTTCCTTACCGAGATTTTCTACTTCTCATTCCGGCCCAGATTGACACTGCAGCTATGTCAAATCTTCACACTATTACAACCAGGTAGTGAACCGAATTATCCAAGTTGACAAAGGGCCAAGCTCTGTGACGATGCTGAATTTCATCATGTTTAAGAGGCCCGCTTGAATTTCTGGTCGGAGCACCGATAACTGTCGTGATTCTCTTGGGCATCACCATCACTGATCCCAAGCAGAGGCTCCAAGATTCCGAGAGGAATATGAGTGAAGATCTGCGGCAAGGTGGCGTTGCGGTGGAGGAAAATGGACATTGCGACAATGGAATCAGGCCAAACCCAAAAAGACCCGAAATCGAGACTCAGAGCCGTGCGTTTTTGTCCAGCCTCGTCTCTGGTCTCTCTTCTCTACCTAAGCATCATATTTTAACCTTGGCCTCGTTGGAGCACCACCGGTGATCCCAAGAAGAGGCGCATAGCTTCTAAGACGGAGGGTGACGTTAGAGGTGGGGAGCCTAATCGATCACCAAGCTGATGAACTGAAGATCGTTGCCGTGGTGACGACTGAAGACCTTACGGAAAAAATTATATTGTAAAGGTTATTAATCAATGGTATTTGGGAATTTCAGGCATGTCAGTTAGCCCTAGCATTTTTCCTATAAATTCCCTACACGCCGATGTTCTTTGTAGAGCGCAAGAGAGTTGTAAACACATTTTCTCCCGATTTAGATTTTAGTGAAAATCTGCAACGGCAAAGTGGATGTAGTTTTCGCATAGAAAGTAAACTACTTTAAATCTGCGTGTTATTTGTTCTTTGCGATTATTTTTGTTTTCTGATTAGGTCAGGATTTTGGGATCAATCCTAACAGGTGGTGATGCGGCGGTGGTGCGAAAAATTCCAAGTAATATAAAATTGGAGTATAGAGTGTCGAACCCACAAGGACTAGCGATTTTTAACGATTTACTTAAACTTGTAGCGAAATTATTTCAAGTGAAAAAATGACGAGGCTTTGAAACAACTACAAAAATAAATAAAGAATTTAAAACGAGTTTTTTGAAAATTAGAAAATACGGATCACGATTTCACCGGAACTAATTAGGTTGGGGGTTTCGGGTTTGAACAACAAAACACACTCCTATGGATGCTAATCTCACACTATCAACGATATTCACTAGTCTATCTCAAGTGTTCTAGCAAACTTATGTAATTGACAGATTGTTATCATCTCGGCTTCTAATCCTATTAGAACAATCACACGCAATACGACAAGAGTTCAAACGATTACATAAATTTCATAGATTTTCTACTAACCTATGATCAACTATGAAGACATGAATAAAAGCACGATTATTTACTCTCTCTAGTAGCTAAACAATCATACAATTCTAATTGTGATCAAGCACTACAAAGCATTAAGCATAATTCACGTCAAGCAATCCATAATAACGAATGAAACAATTATTATCTAATCCTAACGAACCCCCTTACCTCATCAATCCCGGCTACATCAAAATCTCATAAGAAACCTAGTCTCTAATGGTGTTCATGATCATCATCAAACATAAAACAATAATCATGGTTCAACATCATTAAAATAGCGGATAATGAAAGCAAAAGAGAGTTCATAACTTCATATTAAATAAAAACAAGGTTCAACAATGATCTAGAGCGATAAAATAAATAAAAGAAGAGAAGAAAAGAAGAACGAATGAATTCGGAGAAGAACTCGTTGGGTTGTCAATTCCGGTGAAGAACACTTTTTCCTCTTCCAAAAGCTCTAAAA